>NW_015505721.1:180035-197403 GCF_001515645.1 Sinocyclocheilus grahami | reverse complement strand
AAAACTTGAAATCGCATCATATGACCCCTTTAACCTGCTTACTGGCGATCGTAAGTAGGAACCAAAGATGATGATCTGAAGGTGTTGCACAGAAAGTTGCCCCCAACATGGGAGGTGCAGCGGATACGAGTGGATTGCGGTAGTCGGCGAATGATTATTTGAACACAACCCGATGTATTATACTGTGCCGTTTTGATCCGATTTCAATCTAAAGACTGTAAATAGACTCCTTTCAACTTCCCTGTCGAAAATCATCCAGAACAGACACCAGTTTAAGCCACGGCGGAGCAAGTTGAGTGTATGTTTATCTCTGGTCTTAAAAGCACAGTGTGTGTTCAGTTCGTATGAAGCTTTTATTTCCATAAAGACTTGAATAATGTCAACGACATCGCTGGATAAAGAGCTACAGGAGCGTCTGAGAGAGGCCAGTGCCATCGGAGACATCGAGGAGGTGAAGACTTTAGTGGAGAGCGGAGTCAACATCAACTCTCAGAATGAGATTAACGGATGGTGCGTATTAACACTCACCCAACAGGCGAAATTACTCTGTTTGATTTTCTAAGCGTATACAGTTATATTAACCTTTTCTTAAACAGCAATTCGCCTTTATTCTGTAGATGACAGAGCTGCTGGGCATAATTTATACTTGACAGTGAAGACATGGCCAGATATGTGACCGGGGGGCGCAGTTTCCCCCCTTTTTAAAGGAATAGTTCACACAAAAATTAAAATCTGCTGAAATGTGGCTACTTACTCCCAGGCCATTTAAGATGTAGAGGAGTTTGTTTCTTCATCGGAACAGATTTGGAGAAATGTAGCATTACGTCACTTGCTCACCAATGGAGTGAATGGGTGCCGTCAGAATGAGAGTCCAAACAGCTGATAAAAACATCACGATAATTTACATGAAGATGCGAGTCCATAATAACATGTCCTCCCTGTTGTCCTCTCACATCAAAGCACCAACATATTTTTTAGAACTGCTTTTTTGATCTGTATATATTTCTCGCCTGATTCAGACAAGATGGCTTTTTCACTGGAAAAAGCAATATTATGGATGGAGGATTTGTATTTTTGCTGGACGCAATGGTTTGAAATGAAAAACATCTTAAATGATGGATTTGTTTATTACGAGCATGCGGCTTTTCACCTCACTAGAGTCGTGTCAGTTACTTGTGGATTATTGTGATGTTTTTATCTGTTGTTTGGACTCTCAGTCTGACGGCACCCATTCACTGCAGAGGATCCACTGGTGAGCAAGTGATGAAAGGCTGAACTTCTCCAAATCTATTCTGATGAAGAAACAAACTCATCTACAAATTTCATTTTGGTGTGAACTATACCTTCAGTCCTGCATCAGCTGCTCCTCAATAAAGAAATCGTTCTTTCTTTCTCTCTTAATAGTTTAAAAATTGTTTCATTTTAATATGCAGAGGCAACATCGGACGAACCAGTAGTGTGAGTTTGGGGCGGGATTTTGTGTGTTAGGCAGTTTGTAATTGCTAATCAACTCGCTACCTTCTTGCACCTGATTGTTTTACATTACTCCCCAGCCTGTAAATTTCTAGTAATCCTGAAGACCTTGATTATCTTGTTCAGGTGGGATTCATTAGGGTTGGAGCTCGAGGGCCAAAGTTGAGAAGTGGTATTTTTTTTTTTTAGAAAAAAATATTACAGAATTTATCAGCCATAACATTATCACTTTTCATATTTTGCATCATATTTCATATTTGCATTGATTAATTCTTGAAAACACTAAAATACATATTTAAAACCTTCCATCTTCCACCGTTTTAACATCTTGATCAAATTTTTTAAAGCTTTAGCTTAAAGTTAATCTTTACAAACACTACAAATTTAATAATAGTGTTAAATGTAATGTTTAGCAAATCTTAAAATGAATATCCATTTTCATATTGTATGAAATTACTACTGAATTTAGTTTGTAGTGTTTTATTTGTTCAGATATTTAGACAAAATAATATAGAATTTAATACTGGCCATCAATCCATCATTGGCCATAATGGTATAATTTATAATTGAATTATCAATTTATTATAACATATGTGACCCTGGAGCACAAAACCAGTCTTAAGTCGCTGGGGTATATTTGTAGCAATAGCCAAAAAAACATTGTATGGGTCAAAATTATCGATTTTTCTTTTATGCCTAAAATCATTAGGATATTAAGTTAAGATCATGAAGATATTTTGTACATTTCCTGCCATAAATATATCAAAACCTAGATTTTGATCGGTAATATGCATTGCTAAGAACTTCATTTGGACAACTTTAAATGCGATTTTCTCCTCTTTTTTTTTTGCACCCTCAGATTCCAGATTTTCAAATAGTTGTATCTCAGCCAAATATTGTCCTATCCTAACAAACCATACATCAATGGAAAGCTTATTTATTCAGATGATGTATAAATCTCATTTTCAAAAAATTGACCCTCATGACTGGTTTTGTGCTCCATGGTCACATATAATAATTTTTGTACACTGCAATACACTAAAATGCAAAAACGAAAACCGAAAACCTTCTATATATGTTCATTAAGCGCTTTAATGTCCTAACATTGTCACATTCATGCTTGTCGTTTCGTCTCCAGTGGAAGAGGAAGACGTGCCTGAGGTGAAGGAACCAGAGTTGCCAATCATTCCGAACTATCTTTCCAACCCGCCCTTCCTGTACAGCAAGATGGATAACGACAGCCTGAGCATAGCACAGCAGAACGGCACCAACAATCATCCAGAGCCCCTGGAGTCAGAGCCAGCGACTTTATCGCCGACACAAGAGCAGCAGCTTCCGCCTCAGCATCAGCAGCCCAAGAGCCTTTACTCAGACAGCCAGAGCCAGCAGGAGTTATCCTACATCCCCATGCTGGAGCAGAATGGCGTGGTGAACGGCGGCCTGCCCATGGAGCTCTCGTCAGAGACTCATCACACCAACCATTGCGAGTTTACACACCCTCATCCTATAGCACAGAACGGCCCAGTGTGTCCCACGCTTCCTTCTCCCAGCGGAAGCAGCGGCCAGCCGCAGGTCTCAAGCGCCAGCGTCACCCGGCAGCAGTCCATCCCGCAGCAGATCAACTGCTCCCAGCTCGGTGGATCCATGCCGGCCTTCCAGCCCTTCTTTTTCACCAGCACTTTTCCTGTTAACGTACAAGGTACAGTGAGGATTTGTTAGGAAACTTGTTGGTCAGTGAACTGAAGAGTATCTAAAGGCTCTTCCTTTCATATGATTCGATGCACCTCTGCTTTGAGCTCCACATGAGAAATCGCTGACGATTTTATGAGGTTGCTAGTAGGGTTGGGCCGATAGACGATGCCATCGTCCATCGCCGATGGCTGACAGACATCACGATGTTGAGCCGGCATCGTGATCTCCCACCCCACTCCCCGCAATCCGCCGCATCCCAATTCCGTGTTCGGAAAGGAAATTAAGTGTACTACAGAACCCCTAAAAGGAATAAATAGCCTACGAGATGGGAGGATAAAAAAAAAATTTCAGTACTTTCTCTCGCAATTATATCATTGGGTAATTATACTGCATATAAATTGCGGCCATAAGGGAGCCGTTACTAATATGCAGGGCATTGAAACCGCTTTCGATTGCGCGCTCTCATTTTACTTTCACTTTCGAGATCACACGGACTCTATACTACGGAGTTCAATGGTAGGCACACATTTTACAAGATTAGATATTTGTCAGTGGTACTCAGTATCTGCAAATCATTCGCCATTGTCCTATCAGTCATCTCTCCTTGCTCTGTGTATGTGGTAAGTGAATTTTCATGTACTATAATGTAACAGTCTACCGCTAGCAAGCGCTAACCATGTCCCATTAGTGGCTCCATAGAATGCATTATCTGTTTTCCGTGCCTTTCTGCATACGGATTCACACTTCGGGCACACCCCCTAACCTCCATTCCCCCCAACCCCCCATACATATATATGTATGTACGTACGTATGTGTGTGTAGTAAAATAAATGAAGAAAAAAATATATACATACACACGTGCATATGTCATCAGCAAATCAGTAAGATTTTTAATCTTTCAACTTTTATTTGGTCAGAATTATTACAATTAAAATAAATTTTCTATTTTAATATTTTAAAATATAATTTATTCCTGTGATGCGCAGCTGAATTTTCAGCATCATTGCTTCAGTCTTCAGTGTCACATGATCCTTCAGAAATCTTTCTAACATGCTGATTTGCTGCTCAAGAAACATTTTTTATTATTCTAAATATTTAAAATGGTTCTCCTGCTTAATATTTTTGTGGAAACGGTGACATTTTTCCAGGGATCATTGATGCATAGAAAGTTAAAAGAACAGCATTTATTTGTATTAGAAATCTTTTATAACATAATAAATGTCTTTACTGTCACTTTGGATCAAGTTCATGCATCCTCTCTGAATAAAAATATAAATTTCTTTAAAAAAAAAAATCAAAGTGACCTCAAACGGTAGTGTATTTTACTAAAAATCGCAGCTGCACGTTTACATTTAAGGTGCTTTACATTCATATTCATATCTCGTAAATTCGATCTTTCCAACACGTCTTGAAGGCAATGGTAGATCTCCACTAACACGTTTTTTTTAACTCTTTATTTAAATGTGCATGCACTCAAACAGACCGGTTTGAGGAATTCAGAGAGATTCCTCATGTCACAATCTCAGACTTGCCGTCTCTTCTCAGAGCTTGTCCTGAAGGTGCGCATCCAGAACACCAACGTCAGAGAGAACGACTTCATCGAGGTGGAGCTGGACCGGCAGGAGCTGACGTACCGCGCACTCCTCCGCGTGTGCTGCCGCGAGCTGGACATCAGCGCAGAGCACGTGGAGAAGATCCGCAAGCTGCCCAACACTATGCTCAGAAAGGTGAGGCCTGAGACTATTAACAGCTAAGTCAAGACACCCAGTGAGCTGCCTCACAGCCTACATAGACAGCTGCCTCCTAAGGCAGTATCCTAACAAGAGAGCAATTTGGACACTCTACATTAGCAGTACACAAATAGCAGCTCCACTTACAATTGAGCATTCAACCAGTTGAGCATTAGCATGTTGATGTCAGACACATAAAAAATGGGTAGAATAGTCTGTTGTTAATTCATTATAACTTATTTTAATTATTTCATTTTAATCAATTTTTTATTATAATTTAATTAATTATTTTCAATTACAATGATTTTGTTTTCATTGAGAGTTTTTGGTGTTTAATTGGAAAAAATACAATAATTTTTTTTCCCCAAATCTAAACCTTAAAGGGGTCATATGATGCGATTTCAATTTTTCCTTTCTCTTTGGAGTGTTACAAGCTCTTGGTGCATAAAGAAGATCTGTAAAGTTGCGAAGACTAAAGTCTCAAATCCAAAGAGATATTCTTTATAAAAGTTAAGAGTCAGCCACACCTACCTAAAGTGGCTCATTTAAACACGCCCCCACATATCTACGTCACGATGTGGAAAGATTTGCATAATGCCGCCCAAATGTTCACGCAAAGAAAGAAGGCGTAATTTTTATTCTCGCTGTAGTATTGTTGTTGCCGCTGCCGCCATGTCGTGAAGGCGCTGTGTGTTTCGTTGTGAAAGCGAAACTACTTTGTTTGGTCTTCTAAAAGAGGACGATATCCGTTTCGTCATGCCTAAAGCTGATCCGTGCTGGTTGCTGAGAAAATACATCAACTTCAGGCTGTCGATCGCCGGATCGGCTTTCACCGTGGACGAAGCGGAGTCCAGACCGGGGTCATCACATGTGGTTGCTGCAAGCCCGCCAGCCGCACCGTTTTCTAGCCCGCCCGCCTCTGCTCACTCAAGCCGGCCTCCACTCACTCTAGGCTGTAAGTAAGGTTTTTTTTATATTTAAAGAATTTGCCACGCCTGATGATTCAAACGTGAGTTTTGAGCAGTGTAGAATAGCACTTGTTGTTTGTCATTTCTCCGATCACAAATGCAGACATGGTTTAATGTTTACACGGCGCGATGCAACGCAATGCTTAAAAAGACAGTATAAGTCATTATAATCCGTAATTATGTCCCCACTGGATGCAACAAATACCTCGTTTATAATGGGTTTTAATGTTTTTGTCTCGTCGCTCCGGCCTGACAGGGCATCATCACAGTATGGTAAGAGGCGTAACATTTCCGTCACACGCTTGAGGTTTTCGGCCAATCACAACGCACTGGATTGCTGGGCAATCAGCATACACCTCACTTTTCAGACCAATGAGCTTTGTAAAAATCGACACGTTTCAGAAAGGCGGGGCATAGAGGAGAAACAATAATGTACAGTATGTGGAAAATAATGTGTTTTTTGAACCTTAAACCGCATAAACACATTTCATTACACCAAATTTTAGCAGCATCAAATGACCCCTTTAATTTACATGTCAAAAATAATATATTAAAGCGTAAGGTGGAAACTTAAAGGGATAGTTCACCTAAAAATTGAGTTGTCGTCATCTACTCAACCTCAAGTTGTTCCAAACCTGTTTGTTTCTTTCTTCTGTTGAACACAAAAGAAGATATTTTTTGAGGAATGTTGTTTTTTTTTTTGTTTTTTTTAAGTTGATGGTAGCCATCGACTTCCATAGTATTTTTTTCCATACTATGGAATTCAAAGGCTACTGTGAACTGTTTGGTTACTAACATTCTTCAAAATATCTTCTTTTGTGTTCAACAGAAGAAAGAGACTCATACAGGTTTGAAACCACTTTGGGGTGAGTAAATGATGACAGAATTTTAAACTTTTTATGTGAACTATCCCTTGAATTAATTTGATTAAAAACATGTTTAAATTAGTGCTGTCAAACGATTAATCGCATCCAAAATAAAAGTTTTTACATAATATATGAGTGTGTACTGTGTATATTTATTATGTATATATAAATACAAACAAATGTTGTATATATTTAAGAAAAATTTGTTGTTTATATATTAAACATATTTATATATAATATAATAATATAAATGTATATTAAATATTTTCAAAATATATAATGAATGTGTGTGTATATATGCATAATAAATAAACAGTACACATATATATATATATATATATATATATATCATGTAAATAAAAATGTTTATTATGAATGCGATTAATCGTTTGACAGCACTAGTTTAAATATAAATTTGTGTTCCCCTAATATTTGTATTCTGTTGTATCCATCTAAAAGCACTAAATCATTTGAAACTGTGCTATTATTATAAGTAAAGAGTGTTGTTGGGCATGACAACAGAGAGCTTTGCACTGTCATCCTGGTGGCAGCATTGTTGTTTGATCTTGCACTTGAATGAATACAAAGACAACACTTCCTGCACAAATGCATATTTCTAGTTGTCGGTGGAGGAATGGGGATTTGGATCTGTTCCTCATGGTTTAGTTTGGCCCTCTTAGTCATCTTGATGCTACGTAAAAGTGACATTCTGTTTGGTTGAGCAAGATCCTCTCCTGTTTAAGCATGTCTGCATCTACAGACAAGGTTTGTTGAGCTGGTAAATCTGAGCTGTGCTTTTTACATAGAGTAGAATGCAAAAAGAGCGACAAACTTGATTCTAACGGCTGAAATCTGATGGTACTTTTGGCCATTTTTAATATCTGCAGACACTAGTGGAGTTGAGTTTTTAGTGTTTTTAAACCAATAATGATGGGTACAAAAGCCTCAGGCAAAAACTCTTCTACAGCGCACTGAGCTGAACAGCCCTACTGCATCATGGGAATGTCTCTGCTGCTATATCTAGTCGCTTTACCTGTCATTTGCAGCCTCAAAAACAACAGAGGAATGGAGGGTACTTCAGATTAGGGCTGCGCGATAGTGATTAAACGGCTAATCTTGATTATGTAGCGCACAAATGATAATCACGGTTATTAATCATGATTATTGTCATTTTAGAAGTTTCTTTTTAGGTTGTCAGAATTATTGCACATTCATAAACACCAATCAAGCAAATGTCAGTAAATCCATGGTTTATTTGACCTAATCAAGCTTTGATGCATTATATTGTAATTATATTATATCTTATAAATAAACACGGTTTACATAAAAACAAGAGGCTTGCAGTGAATCAGTGAAATACCTCATATTAAAGGGATAGTTCACCCAAAAATGAAAATGACCCCATGATTTACTCACCCTCAAGCCATCCTTGGTGTATATGGCTTTCTTCTTTCAGACGAATACAATCAGAGTTATATTAAATGTCCTGGCTCTTCTAAGCTTTATAATGGCAGTGAATGGTGGTCAAGATTTTGAAGTCCAAAAACGTGCATCCATCCATCCGTTCCAGCGGATGATGTAGGAGGTAGGTGTAGCGTAACTATCCCTTTAATGTCAATAACTCCAAATTGTTAATGTTTACTATTAAAACAAAGTGAATTTATTCAGCAACCACAATCTCGAGAAATATAGTTGAGTCATGCTCTTGATTTCTTACACTTAAGGTTTTCTGACAGCTTTGGACACATGAAAAAAAAAAAACAGACTGACTGATATACACTTTCAATTGAGCGAAACATTACAATGGAGCTGGGCAGAAATGGGGGGGGGGGGGATTTCTTGACATCTGGCATCGCATGCTTTAGGCTTATATACAGCCCTATTCCAGATCATTCAACACTACATCTGTCTAAATGTGTGCGTGTTCTTTTAACAGGATAAAGACGTGGCACGGCTACAGGATTTCCAGGAGTTGGAGGTGGTGCTGGAGAAAACCGAAAGCTTGTCTCTGTTCTCCGGAGGTCAGGGAGGTCTGACCGACAGGCCCTGCTACAACATGAAGGCCTCCAGGCTCACCTACTAGCTTCACATTCGAGACTCGGAGAGGTTTATCTGGGACCTGCTTCCTGAAATCCCAAACACTTTTCAGATCCCAAAATATGCTCCCGTGTTGGGTTGGTAAATGGTTCATACAAGATGTTAGCCTTATTCCTCCTCTCCTTCATTAACAGATGTATCTTTAGTGCCTCCTCCTCCATTGTAACCATAGATAACTTGTTCTACAGCTTTGACTTGCTCTGGGGTGGATGGGGTTTTCGATTTGAATATTCAAATCCATTCAGCTCACGACGGGACTTTCCCACTTTTCCCATCCAATCCGTCCCACTGCCTTGCCTTCATATCGGCTCACTGTGTGAGAGTAGGCATTTCATTATACATCCAACAAATGTATACTGTCCTATCACAAGAGGTCTGTCCAACATGCTGGCCAATCAGTTGTGTAGTGGTTTGTACGCCTGCATTGATTGGAAGAAGCCACGCTAATTTCATACCAAGGCTTCGAAATCAAAAAAGGTTTTGTTTGCCAGACAACTCTCTGTGCACTTTACCAAAACCTTGCCATTATGAGGGAAGCGTCCTTTATATTTAACCCTTGAGAATTCAGTGCTGTATTTTGAATGCAGTTCTCTCAGTCACTGTAAGCCAAATAACTCGTTCTATAAACTAGCATGGACTGTTTGGAGTAGATCGGCCTCGTGTATGAACGCAAAATGTCCTTGTTTCTCTTGAACTTAATAATGTAGCAAAAGATTTCTCAGTTTTCCCCTAGGAGGAGCTGAATTGGAGATGAGTAATAGGATATTTAACCACGGAGAGCTTCCAGTCAGCTTCATATTGACTCCCCTTGAGTGCTTGGTTCTCACATATTTGAGAAGCAGGATCTGTGTTCAAGATATAGAGGTAATAGTAGTGCCATTTTACTAAACACTTCGCTGCATTGTTGATTATGAACATAAAATACATTTCTGCTCGCAGTTTTGGTGGGGAATGCTTGAGGTTAGGTTTAGAAGCGGCGCATATACACTGCTTTGTTGTAAATTAGCTTTTTGACTCAATAGAGTTTGTGTTACTGTGAGAAGAAGTTCTAAAGATTTGTCTTACGAGTTGTTTTTAGTTTTCTCTGAGGGTTTGACTGTCTAACCAAGCATAATATCATTAAACATTTGTTAACAATATGCTACTATTGTTGAGATCTAACATTAGCCCCTTGGAAAGACACTGATAAATTATTGACATTAAGTTATGGAGTTTTTAGTATTATATAATACTAGAATCTGAGGATTAAAAGAAGTATTATACACTTCAGTCGAAATGATTTCTGTTCTTTCATATGTTCTCAATTAACTAAAAGACAGCTGGGAAACCATTTGCAGGATTTTCTTTGCTTTTTATTTTGTGTTTGTGTTGTTAACATGAATGACAGTCTACTGCATATATTAACCTAGATTAATGTGATTTAAATAAAAATATAAGACACGCATATACATTATAAACTTAATTAAAATGCATTACTATATAATATATTGTAATATGTATTACATTTAAACGATATTTATTACATTTATAGGTTTTTTTTCTTATTTAAAAACTTTAAAAGCTTTTATAATAATGTTTTATGCAGTATAAAGTGACTGATTATTTTTAATGTTAATGGTTTTTTAAACCCTTTGAAGTTAGTTGATTTAAAAGTTAGAGAAACTTTTATTAGTCATGTTCTAGAGGTCAAATACAGCTCGACTTGCAACATTTGAATATTTCATGCATTCTCGTAACAGTGTTTTTTTTTTTTGTGGTGTTTTCTAAAAAAGACTTCTTTGAACAAACAAGGGACAAAAGGTGAGTGGGTTCAAATGCATGTGCCTTGATCATGTCTTTCTTTAGGTTTAACAAAGAAAAAATCCAGTGCAACATGCCATTGCTAAAGTTTGCCAATAGAGGACAGGCTTCTTCTTGTAGAAATGAGACTCCAGACAGCGTTAATGCTCTCTGTAGGAGGAAGGAAGTGTTTCCACTCCATTAAACTCTTCTGTAGGCTCCACACAGCATATCAGATTTCCTGGACTAGACTACATGGAGTCACCAGCATATAGGATGTCAAATTTAGCTTTGAATCAGAGTTTGAGATGAATTATGTGTTTTCACTAGTTTGAAATTCAGAAGGCAATATAGTGCAGAAGAATGGAGAATAAATCAATAAAACAGCTTGTTAAAGATTTGCATTTTAATTAAATGTCTCATTTAAATTGCAAATATAAAACTGGCTATAGGGGTTTTGGTCATGCTCATGGAAGTACAAAGAAGGAGAAGTTGCCAAAAGCTTTCATAAATCTTAAGATTTAATGCAGACGAAGTTCAGTAGAGTGTGAATAGTCCTCTCAAAGTCAGTTGTACTGAAAAAATGCTGATGTTTCTAAAAAATAATAATAAAATATTCTTTGCGAGATTGGTGTCATATTATACCGAAACCCTGATGGAAGTTTTATTTCCATTTCAATTTGTTTTGCATCGAAATCAGGGACTAACTCGGTACACCGACTGCCCTTTGACCTCTTTCGCTCAGTTGCACATTTTAAGGGAAACGCAATAGATCACACGAGAATGCAGGCCTCTCAAGAAAAAAAAAACGGGAAATTACACTAGAATCCTTGTATTTGTGCAGGAGCTAAAAAAACTGTGTCAATGGTCCAATGCAAACTATCCATTGTAACTAGTATCCGAAGAAAAGCATATAAACAACTGCGGTTGTATAAAAATGCGAAATGTGGAACGTTCCTGAAGATAACGTGTTCTCAGCTTGGTTTCGCATCTGAACTTTAAAAAGGTGGCATTATCTTTTCATGTTTTCATACCACATCACAGCTCTTGCCCCTTATGGTGAAACTAGCATGAGATCTCGCTCAGTTGTCAGTAAACACCTGCCTTCTCAGTGGGTCTGTCTCAAAACCAGACATCCAGCTGCATGTGGCAAACTCTGCTGATCAGGGAACAGCTGTCTCGTATTAACCTCAACTAATCGCCGTTATAAGACAAAGCGATGCTGAGGAAAAAAGTGTGTGTGTGGATATATATACATACGTGTGTATATATGTATGTACATATGTACACTGTAAAAAAAAAAAAATCTGTAAACTTTATGGTAAAAAATGGGCAGCTGTGGTTGCCAGAATTTTACTGTAAAAATACAGTAGGAACATAAGATTTAACATACAACCCTAACTGGTAAGACGGTAATAAACAGTTATTTCAAAGAAAAAACTTCAAATGCGAAATGTAACAGTGAATTCTGGGAATGTCAATTTACAGTTTTTCACTGTAAATTATACATTATTTTTTACTTCCAAAACTGTATTTTGCCATAAATTTACACAAAATTACAGTTTTTCACCATATGAAGGAACTTACTATTTAATAGGCTTTTACTGTAGCATTTTTACAGTCTTTTACTGTTAAAATCACAACCATTTTTTACTGTGTATGTTTATTAATTGTTTGTAATATATGTGTGTGTGTGTGTGTGTGTGTGTGTGAGAGAGAGAGAGAGACCCTGGACCACAAAACCAGTCATAAGGGTCAATTTTTCGAAATTGAGATTTATACGTCATCTGAAAGCTGAATAAATAAGCTTTCCGTTGATGTATGGTTTGTTAGGATATGGCAAAATCTGGAATCTGAGGGTGCAAAAAATCTAAATATTGAGAAATCGCTTTTAAAGTTGTCCAAATGAAGTCCTTAGCAATGCATATTACTAAACAAAAATTAAGTTTATAGATAGATAGATGTTTTACAATAGTGCATATTTTGCCCTAAACACAGTAAGTGAGGCAAATTTTTTTCAAATGAAAACAGATGGCATGTGTCCTCCAGATGTAGCAACACACACTCTGCACCTCAGGAGCGCAACACCTCTTGCATAAGAACAGCCTGCTGTGTTGAGAATCGACAGTGACATTGAATCACTGGTCACCCTGCTGCGTGTGTGTGTGTGTGTGTGTGTGTGGAGGCGGCTCGTTTCCAGAAAGAACTTTTAAAACAAAGCTCAGCTGAGTGTTGCTAACTGTTGTGTGCACGTCAGACGATATAATGAGCTTATGAGAGGTAATAACATGTTGATTGTTTTTTTATGACCCTTCCTGCGGGTGGGGAGCCCCGGCATACAGACAGCATTAATACCTTTCGGAAAGCTCATAAGTTCACACAAAAGATTCAGCTTAAGTGGAAGTGCCGTTAAATCACTCCTTGCTGCGGTGCATTGATTTAGTGCAGGTGGGGCACATGTTTTCACAAATTAAAACGGAGACAGCTGCACATTTCTGTCATATTGCACTATGTGTGTGTGTGTGTGTGTGTGTGTGTGTGTGTGTGTGTGGAGGCGGCTCGTTTCCAGAAAGAACTTTTAAAACAAAGCTCAGCTGAGTGTTGCTAACTCTGTTGTGTGCACGTCAGACGATATAATGAGCTTATGAGAGGTAATAACATGTTGATTGTTTTTTTATGACCCTTCCTGCGGGTGGGGAGCCCCGGCATACAGACAGCATTAATACCTTTCGGAAAGCTCATAAGTTCACACAAAAGATTCAGCTTAAGTGGAAGTGCCGTTAAATCACTCCTTGCTGCGGTGCATTGATTTAGTGCAGGTGGGGCACATGTTTTCACAAATTAAAACGGAGACAGCTGCACATTTCTGTCATATTGCACTATAGTGTGCCATTCTCAAAATATCAAACTGTTCTGGATGGATGTGTGAATTCAGTCTTATGTGACCCTGGAGCACAAAACCATTCATAAATCGCACAGGTATATTTGTAGCAATATCCAACAATACATTGTATGGGTCAAAATTATCGATTTTTCATCGATAATTAGAATATTAAGTAAAGATCATGTTCCATGAAGATTTTTGTACATTTCCTACCGTAAATATGTCAAAACTTAATTTTTGATAAGTAATATGCATTGCTAAGAACTTCATTTGGACAACTTTAAAGGCGATTTTATCAATATTTTGATTGTTTTGCACCCTCAGATTCCAGATTTTCAAAAAGTTGTATCTCGGCCAAATATTGTCCTATCCTAACAAACCATACATCAATGGAAAGCTTATTTATTCAGATAATGCATAAATCTCAATTTAAAAAAAAATTACCCTTAGTACTGCTTTCTCAGAAATGTCTATAAAAGATGGAACTGAAGTGATTCCAGGTCAGTTCGGTTTAACAAACTAACACAAGCCACATGTTATTTATATAGTTAGTGATTTAGTTAGTTTTTGTTTCATTGAAATTACTTCAGTTAGAGCTCAATAGACTACTAATAATCATATATTTGTAATCATTGAATTTTTTTTTAGAGAGTTGTGACTCTTATTTTATGTGTTCTTGATGACACTATATAGGGAGACTTAAAACACTGTAAGGCAGTTTCATATGCAGTCTGGTGTTTATTGCTGACAGCATTGGTTGCATGTTTGAACCACATGACCTCTACTCTGTACCCACACAGCTGGAGGTAACGTTCCCATGTCTGCTAAAGTCAGATGGGACACAGACTAACTTTTAGGTGAATATGTTCCTGGCGGCAGTGTGTTTATTGGTATTATAAGACTGAACATCACTTGAAGACTTTTAAAATTCATGTTTACTAACATGTGGCAGTCAGATATTATGTATGTTCAAATTATAATATAGTTACACTACCATTAAGTGTACATATTAGGGGTCAGGGGAAAATACTACTATTTAGCAAGGCTGTATTTCAAACAAATGCTGTTCTTTTGAACTGTTTTAAAGTTTCCAGATATTTTCAACATTTTATTATTCTTTGGTGCCAGAATGATGGGAAATATAGTTTGGTTAAGCTACACTGTAACAATTTTAACTATTTTCACAATTACAAAGAAAGAAAACAGATAAGTAACATTGAATTAAATGTTACATTTTAAAGTACAAAGACTGAAATCGTATTTTCTTGTATATAATCTTTGTTGTATTTACAACTTTGAAAATATTTTATATTATATATATAAAATATTTATTTACTCACATATTTTAAGTAAATTAGTAGTATATGTTTTCGTATCTGGCAAGTATTATCTATATTATTAATTAACCATACATTAAATGCCATACAAATGAAATTTACTGAGAAAAGTGTTGGTTAAGTTACTTAAAAAAAAAATTGCTAATTACAACTTCAATGGTGTAATTTGATTACTGTACTAATTACTCTCGCCAAAAAGTACTGCATTGCTAATCAAGTCCAATCAGTATAATCAAACACAGCTGGACTCAAATGAAGGTGTAGAACCATCTCAAGGATGATCAGAAGAAATGGACAGCACCTGAGTTAAATATATGAGTGTCACAGAAAAAAGGGTCTGAATACTTAGGACCATGTGATATTTCAGTTTTTCTTTTTTAATAAATCTGCAAAAATGTCAACAATTCTGTGTTTTTCTGTCAATATGGGGTGCTGTGTGTACATTAACGAGGAAAAACAATTAACTTAAATGATTTTAGCAAATGGCTGCAATATAACAAAGAGTGAAAAATGTAAGGGGGTCTGAATACTTTCCGTACCCACTGTATATATAACTGCATAAATTACTCTTGAACTGACCATAGTATTTAAAGAGAGACGGTTATATTAAAAACGTACATTTTAACATTAGATGTTAGATTTTGATGTTAAATCCACCACTGTTTTATATAGAATTGTTCTACAGCATTTAATGCATTCACATCAGTAATTCAATTACAGAAAAATGAAGAGTAATCCCTTTACTTTCAAAGGAAAAAGTAATTAAATTACAGTTCTTAGTAATGCGTTACACTCAACACTGAATGTAACCAGTTCCAACTAGTTAGTTCACATTTCTTTAACTAAGCATTCAACTCAGACTGTCAGGTCTTAAACAAAGTTTCCCTCTCGCAATTCCAACTTTGTAGTGCATTCAAGTGTACTCAATTTGTACATCATTTTGATATGATTTGAACATGCAAAGGGGCGAGTGTGGCAACATACCATTTGAAATGTTTGTCTTTGGATACTGCTACTGCTTCACATGCTAGAAGAAACTGAGCTGCCGGTTTTCAGTGTACACTGCGCAGTGTGCACTATGCAGTAGACACCAGCTGTCCATTCCAAACATAGCCGACGACTTCTTGATGGGTAGTGAAGAGTTAAAAAGTGCTCTAGTGCGTCACGCAGGTGCCTCATGCGTCTTCAATTTCAAAGACATTCGAGAAGTTAGTGTACCCTTCACTGTGCGACGCAACATTAGCAAAAAAGAGTAGTTAGGCTTTGTTTGAGATGATATGAAATGTTTAGTAGTAGGGTTGAACGCGCAACCTCTAATCCCCCGGCGCTGATGAACGTCGCGCGCGCATCGACTTCTCCTCCACTCCACAAACCTCTTGAACGGATCACACGGTCTCCACTTTAGCCGGGGTCCCTATTTACTTGTGCCCTGTTTTACGCACAGGGAAGTGACTGCGTAGGTTTTTGACCCCTGGGACGTTTTCTTCTTCGAAAGGACTTTTTATCGCGTGGATATGTGGTGGATGCTGTTTCCCAGATGGATCTGGTTTTTGTTTGGACAGTTCTGCGTCTTGCGTTTGGACTCGCGCGCCAGAGCGATGCCAATGACCCTGTCCAAAGTGGTTTATTCTCACGCGGGAATGTGTCCCAACGAGATGAACCCCAACCTGTGGGTGGATGCCATGAGCACCTGCACCCGAGAGTGCGAGTCCGACCAGGTGAAGCTCAGCTGCTCCATTACAACATCTCTCTGTTTGTATCGAATGGCTATAAATGAAAAAGTTCCTTGGTAACTATTTTTTTTAATATTAGTACTAAAATATAGTATTGCAGTTTCTAGTTTTCGTACTATTATGAGACTACGGTTTCGTGGCATTTGCCACCGTCTAAAACATTGGTCATTTTAATATATTAATTTGTAATGTAGATTTGTAACGACAACATTTTGAAAGAAACTATGGTTAGCATTGTATATTTGAACAAATTTACAGTGGTAACCATAGTTTTAACGCCAAAGTAAGTTGCTATAATTCTTGTCAGCCTATAGTAAAACTGTGGTGAAAAGTAACAGAGACAGAAAAATTATGAAAATATAAAAATAATAGTTTATTATGATTAATAATAATCAGAGGCGGACAAAGTACACAACTCCAGTACTTGAGTGAAAGTGCAGATACTGCTGGTCAAATATTACTCCATTACAAGTAAAAGTTGTAAAGACAGATTTTTACTTAAGTAAAAGTACAGAAGTACTTGCTTTTAAAAGTACTTAAGTACCAAAAGTACATTTCCTTTTTTATGTCAATGCACTGTTTTGTTGTTGTTGTATGTAATACTTGCAATACCTTTGAAGCAACTTAGAATACATTACACCTACTGAATAGACTGACTAGCTTGTAGTATCTTTGGAGTAAAGAGCCTTTACAATGTTAAAAACCTATGGGGAAAAAACAAAACAAACAAACAAAATAATTATTTAACACCCATACCCACCCCCACAAAAGCAGGATGGTAGTGATCTCACACAGCTCTGACAGTGTGT
>NW_015505721.1:168267-179852 GCF_001515645.1 Sinocyclocheilus grahami | reverse complement strand
TAACGACTTTCTACTTCGAGGACCTTGATAGAAATGTAGTGGAGTGAAAAGTACAATATTTGTCTTTCAAATGTAGTGAAGTTAAAGTCATAAGTTCCCAGAAAAAAATAATACTCAAGTAAAGTACAGATACTCAAAAAGTGTACTTAAGTACAATACTCAAGTAAATGTACTTAGTTACTGTCCGCCTCTGATAATAATTCTAATAACAGTTTTTTTGTAGAAACTATGGTTAGCATGGTAAATTGATCAAATTAATATATCTATATCTATATATACTGTATATATATATATATATATATATATATATGAGAGATAGATAGATAGATAGATAGATAGATAGATAGATAGATAGATAGATAGATAGATAGAAAACATGTTATTTGATATTATCCACCACTGTCATCAAACAAAAGAAAATATGACAGAAGAATAACTGAAAAATCTATATGGAGATATTCATTTGAAATTATTTTGTGATTTTACTGTAGTAACAAATAGGTGTTTGGCTGTAACCATGGTTACCATGGTAATTTTGTAAGGGTGTATTTGCAGCATATCCTTTGCAGCAAAATAATATAATTATAAAATAGCATGTTTTTTTCTGAACAATTTTTTTATTTTTTTATTTATTAATCCAGATGTCATTAAATGTAGCAAATTGACTTTGATTTGCTATAAGACCAGAAAATGTCTGCATATCTTTTATCAATGTATTTTGTTCTCATTGTTTGAATTCAATTAAAAACTTTAGCCTTTACCCTATGCTAACATAAAACATTTTTTTTACTTCTAACAGTCCTACATTTTCAGAAATGCTAATAACTTCCACAAACTTTGGGCGCACTCCTAATGAGCCTTTTTTCGTTCCTTCAGGACTGTGAGCCGTTCGAGAAATGCTGTCCAAATGTTTGCGGACACAAGAGCTGTGTGGCTGCCCGCTACATGGACATTAAGGGCAGGAAAGGTCCAGTGGGGATGCCCAAAGGGGTCACCTGTGACAAATTCATGTGCACCCAGCAGGGTTCAGAGTGTGAAATCTGGGACGGACAGCCGGTGTGCAAGTGCCGGGACCGTTGCGGACGGGAACCCTATTTCACTTGCGCCTCGGATGGCATGACCTACTACAACAAGTGCTACATGGACGCCGAGGCCTGTACCAGGGGCGTGACCCTTACCGAAGTCACCTGCAGGTACCACTTTAGCTTGTCTAACACCAGTCCTCTTCCAGCAGAGACCACTGCCCGGCCCACCACCGCCCATCTTGTGACCACACCCATGGACGTTCAACGTCCCATCATGGTCAGCAACCCAGCACACCACTTTGTGTTCGTGGGCGAAACGGCCAGCTTCCTCTGCGAGGTCACAGGAAAACCCAAGCCGGGGATTACGTGGGAAAAGCAGATCGAAGGTAAAGAGAACACTGTAATGCAACCCAACCATGTGCAAGGAAACATAGTAGTTACTAACATTGCCCAGCTGGTCATATACAACGCCCAGCTCCAGGATGCCGGCATCTACACCTGCACTGCCACAAACCAGGGTGGATCTGTGCAAGCCCATTTCCCGCTCTCTGTGGTCCCCAGGGAGCAGAGCAAACCAGAGCCAGTCATGAATTCAACACGCTTACCTGCCGAGGAGTGTCTAAAAACACCCGATATGGGCGACTGTGGAGAGGAAAGCTTGAAATGGTACTACGAAGCCAAGCGCAACAATTGCTTTACCTTCACCTACAGCCAGTGCAATAAAAACCGAAACCATTTCGATACCTACGAGTTGTGCATGCTCTCCTGTGGAGCGGAGCTTGCTGCTCCTTGCTCCCTGCCTAGCATACAAGGCCCCTGCAAGGCTTACAAACCACGCTGGGCTTACAGCCACGCGCTCAAGAAATGCCAGTCGTTTGTTTATGGAGGCTGCGGAGGCAACGAGAACAACTTCGAGAGCAAGGAAGCCTGTGAGGAGATGTGCCCCTTCCCCAAGACTCACAATTGTAAGCCATGCAAACCCCGGCAGAAGATGGTCCCGAGCTTCTGCAAGAGCGACTTTGTGGTTTTGGGACGCATTTCGGAGTTGACCGAAGACCACGACTCCGGCCATGCGCTCATCACTGTGGAGGAGATCTTGAAGGATGAGAAGATGGGGCTACGGTTCTTCGGGCAAGAACCTCTGGAGGTGACGCTGCTCAACATGGACTGGAACTGTCCCTGTCCGAACATAACGAGAGCTGAGGGACAGATGATCATCATGGGGGACGTTCACAACGGCATGGCCGTGCTGCAGCTCGACAGCTACGTGGCCACTTCCAGCATACGGCGTGTTCGCAAACTCCGCGAGGTTATCAACAAAAAGACTTGTGATGTTTTGAAGGAGTTCAGCAGCACAAAGTACTAGGGCGCGTATGTTATCTGAATCTCTGGACATCCTAAACTGGGGGCGTCAAATCCTGCTCCTGAAGGGCTACTTTCCTGCAAAGTTAGCTACAGTGAAACTCTGCTGGAAGGTGTACCTCCAAGAGCAGAATTGGACACCCCTGTCCTAAACCAACGTGCCTGCCTCTCACCTGCTTTTCTTCAGGAACCAGACTCACAAACTTGACTTGTAGAATCTACAATCATATGTCGTGCTTCCGCCGCAGCATGGAGCTGCTTATCCATGGAGAGAAAAAAATTTGTGGATTACACTGTGTGAATGACACATAGACGTACATATATACTAGATGATTTCATGTGAAAGTATTACCTTATTTACATCTACGTGCTGTAGTATGAGTCCAGTTATTTTAGTTTGACTAAAAAGCCACAGATGTTGTATTAAACCAGACTCTTTCTACCTGTCTCAGAACAAATGCCTTGCAGGTAGTCGCTGAACTTGAACCTTCAGTGGAAACAGGTGGTTAAACGTTACTAACCTAAAACTTTATTTATACTACATGAAGATTTTATTAAAGCTGAAGTGTGTCAAGTCGGAATAAGCCTAATAAGGAATCTTGGCATGAAGAGGCAGTTCTCTAAATTCCAAGTTCTAAACTGTTTTTATATTGATTACCTGGAAAAGTGTAGACAGAAGTGCACATTGCTAGTTTGAGCAGCCCGGCACATTAAAGGGTTAGTTCACCCAAAAATGAAAATTCTGTCATTAATTACTGACCCTCATGTCGTACCAAACCCGTAAGACCTTCGTTCATCTTCTAAACACAAATTAAGATATTTTTGATGAAATCCGAGAGCTTTCTGACCCTGCATAGGCACGTTAAAGACCCAGAAACGTAGTACGGACATCAGTAAAATAGTCCAATGTTATGAAGCTACAAGAATACTTTTGTGCACAAAGAAAACAAAAATAAGAGAAGAAATTGTTAAATAAAGTTGTTAATTTTGTTTTCTTGTGTGCACAAAAAGTATTGTTGTAGCTTCATAAAATTGAAGTTACGGGTTTGGAACGACATGAGGGTGAGTAATTACTGACAGAATTTCCATTTTTGGGTGAACTAACCCTTTAACACTGGTTTAACCAATAGCTCTTTGTCCAACCAATGGGGGAGCATTCTGTCAATTTTGCTAATTCATTTGGTGGCGCAGAAATTACACACTTCACCTTTAATTATGAAGCCATGTCATTCTTAAACGTAAAAAAATATGAAATGTTAAATACTCTTGCACCTTATTTTAATTCATAGTTTTTTTGTTTTGTGCTGTAATCGTTGTACTTTGTTTCCGTCTATTTATGCTTTTACATTACTACCATAAATTGAAACAAAGGTAGTCCTATGTACGGGCTTTACAAAGTATGCTGCGTGTTTTCTGTCAAACCATACAATGGCAAACATATAATGAGATTATAACTATTATTTTATGAGCAGTTGAAAATGTATTAAAAGTTTATTGAACTACACCCGAGAGGCGAATAAAGGCATTTCCAATCAAACCCTGGGCCGTTCTTGTTGTGAAACCTTCCGCAAGTTGCAAGCTTGCATAGCTGTGGTTGTGGGGCTTCATGAGGCGTTTTTGAATGAGCTTTGATAAGGGGGGACATACTTTATGATAGAGCAGCGATACCACCCCCCAATCCCAATGGATTCTATTGTCAGCCAGTCCTGGCTTCGGTTCTGGAACAGGTCACATTCCAGCTCTTCTTTGGTGGGAAGTGTTGTGGCTAAGGGGGATGGGGGGCCAGTCTGATCCCTTGTGTTGTGTCTGGGTCTGGGACTCTCTCCTCGGCTGCAGACCTTTCATGTGAGAACCTCCGCCTCCCCCCAGCTGCCCGGCCCTCTCATCTCCCCAGCTCCAACTCCAGCCAAGCTGTGACCCTGCATGGGAGGGGAGCCAGCACACACACCACTCTCTGTTTTAAAGGCATGGCTTTGAACTTTTGACTGGAGCTGGATGGGAGGGAGAGGGATAACACATGCTTTTTCCCTAGGGTGGGCCTCCGATGGCTGCTACCTCAGGCTGGCTGACAGGGCCTCATCCATGACCCCGTAAGAGGCTAATGAAAAGAATGAAAAGAGCGAGGGAGAGAATCAGAGATGGGATTGGCTGGGGGGTGAATGCTGGGAATGTGGAGTGGGGAAGTTTCATTAAAACTATTGACAAGTGTCACGTTAAGCACTCGAGCTCAAGTTCAGCGGGCAAAAAAGAGAGACACATGCTTTTTCCCTAGGGTGGGCCTCCGATGGCTGCTACCTCAGGCTGGCTGACAGGGCCTCATCCATGACCCCGTAAGAGGCTAATGAAAAGAATGAAAAGAGCGAGGGAGAGAATCAGAGATGGGATTGGCTGGGGGGTGGATGCTGGGAATGTGGAGTGGGGAAGTTTCATTAAAACTATTGACAAGTGTCACGTTAAGCACTCGAGCTCAAGTTCAGCGGGCAAAAAAGAGAGCTCGTTGTTTTCGAGTTTGCTAACCGCTAGTTATGAATATGCAAGTGAGACTGGATGCTCACTGAGTGGCACTGTAAGTGCTTGTTCAAGATTTGGGAGAACAAAATGTAAGTTTAAGAACTGGCCATATCAGTTACCTGCTAAACTGAATATCTGGGTGGAGGACATGTTCCCCTAAAGTCATCTGTTGTAGTTGGAACTCTTTTGATAAGCATCTCAATCTATGTTTAGGATCACTTTTACATCACAAAACCAAACTAAGGCCTACAGCAGTACAAGAGATGATGAAATACATGCTCTCGTGTTGTTTTATTTATTCCTTAGATATCTTCTGCAATGCTAATCAACCCAAAATATGTTTCTTTAGCTCAACAGTATGAGCAGAGTGCAAACAAGATCATGGATTCGATTCCCAGAGAACACGTGTATATCTTGAATGCTCTATCAGTTGCTTTGGATAAAAGTCACATGTTCTGTCAGTATTAAAAAACTCATAACACCTTATTGATGAAATCACTTACAAAAATTTACCATAGCAACCAGTTTCAGACAAAATACTTTAGCTACTACAGGTATTGTTGCTAGTATTCAACCATAGGCTAAATGCTAATATGATCTCCTTTAAACGGGTAAAAAGATTGGCAAATCTGTTCTTTTGTGTAATTTATATTATTGTGTTTTTTAATCTTGTATCTAATAGATCATAACAGTAAGTTTTATTGTACTGAAAGTAATAACTATGGTGCTTTGGTGGAAATTATAGTTGGGAAGTTTTGATTGTTAGGCAGAGACCCTGACATCTTCTGGTCAGCATTGGAAATTATTACATTTTTTGAAAATACACCATAGGTTTGGGGTCAGTGAGACTTTTTGTAAGAAATCGTTTTATTCAGCAAGAATGCATTAAAATGATCAGTTTAAAGTGACAGTAAAGACATTTATAATGTTACAGAAGTTTTCTGTTTCAAATAAATGCTTTTCATTTGAACTTCTGCATTTATCAAAAAATCCACAAAATATTTCCACAAAAATATTAAGCAACACAACTGCTTGGCATTACAGGCATTACAGGAATACATTACAGTTTAATATATATATTACAATAGAAGACAGTTATTTTAAATTGTAATAATATTTCACAACATTACTGTTTTTACTGTATTGTGATCAAATGTAGTCTTAGTGAATATAAGAGATTAAAAAAACATTGTTAAAAAATCTTGATTTTGAATGGTAGTGTATGTTTCCAACTTAAAAGCAGCATAAACTGTCCCCATTCGTTTCTATGGCATGTTATGGTCTTCATCATAGTGTACTTGTACAATTTCGATCGAAAGCAGATTTGCAATGCCGCCTAGGTGAAACATCTTGACCCCTGCAGTCTCGCTTCGGAGGGCCTCACGCACCTGACCATGTTCAAGTACTTGTGCTTCAGATTTATCCAGCCTTTTTATTCCTCTCGCCTCAGAAGTCGCTCTCAGGCACTTTTCTTTGGTGTCCGTTGATTTGCGTGCTCTGACAGGGGCATTCGTTTCTTCTCTAAGCAAATTAGGCAAATGAAATGTCTCATTCTGTATGCAGAAGTGAGCGTGCATATGGTCCATTGATGGGGGATGAGATTCCCACAGCGATCAGGAGTCTAGTGACGTCCCACATGGGTGGGAGCCCCCAGAAATAGACAACTGATGAAGTACAGCATCAGAAATCAAGGCCTGTTGCTTTTAGCTGAATTTATCTGACACTTACAGTACATCAACTTACTGTCTATCATCTCAAATACTTAATTCATTTACTACTGGTATTTATTTATTTATTAATTCATTCATTTGATAACTCTACTCAAAGATAGTTCTGCTGACTGGTCAGTATATACTTTATACTATCTACTATTTTTAAGAAAATAGTATGTGAAACAGTATGTATTATGTAAACATTTTAAAGGAATAGTTCCCCCCAAAATGAACATTTGTTGAAAATATACTCCATCCAAGATGTAGAAAAGTTTGTTTTTCTCTGCAGTGAATGGGTGCCGTCAGAATGAGAGCCCAAACAGCTGATAAAAACATCACAATAATGCACAAGTAATCCACACGACTCCAGTCCATAAAAGTAGCATCTTGTAAAGTGAAAAGCTGTGTGTTTGTAAGAAACAAATCTATCATTAAGGTTTCATAACTTTTAATAGTCACTTCTAAACAAAATACCAGTCCATAATGATGATTCCTCCGGTGAAAAAGTCCATCCCTTGTCATCAAAATCCACTAACATATTTGTTTAGAACTGTTTTCCCTTTTAACAGTGCTTGATCTGTGCATATTTCTCACCTGATTCAGACAAAACGACTTTCACTGGACAAAGCGATATTACGGATAGATGACATATTTTAGCTGAAAGCAAAGATTTGAAGTTAAAAACTTGTTTACAATTATTATTATCAGCTGTTTGGACTCTCATACTGACGGCACCCATTCACTGCAGAGGATCCACTGGTTAGCAAGTAATGCTAAATTTCTCCAAATCTGTTCAGATGAAGAAACAAACTCATCTACATCTTGAGGAAGAGTATATTTTCAGCAATTTTTCATTTTTTTCCACTTTGTCTTAAAACGGCTTAATTCTTACCAGAGCCAATAATAAATCAAATTTTCAGTAGCTGATAGATTAGATCAGGTTTCCAGGGTCACTGAATTCTCCACTAGGTGGCGCTATTGTACCAGTGCTAGTGTAATTTATATAAATGACCCCGCGTGTCTGTAGTATTATATCCAGTAGGGTATTCTCATTAACTGTCTTTACCATGAGTTTATGATGGTATGTTACACTGTCATAGGCTTTCACATAAATTATGCAATGCATATTATCATATTGAGCTGACACTACATGCAGCCTTAAAAATGAATGATTAAGTAGATGAATGAACAAATTAAGGTAAGAATGAATGATTCATACTTCCATAATCAATGTCTTACACCAATCTCGTGGGTGAGTGAGCAGAATAATGGGAAATTATGATGCTGCAGTCTTTTTTTCCAGAAGAATCCTCTGCTTCAGTGCTTAATTCATCAATAAGGAATAATTAATGTGCAAGCTTATTGGGTCAGTATCTTCTTTTAGAAAGCTGGCTGAAGTGGATAGTGGGAAATCTAGAACATGATACACCTAATCTGATTCCTGAAATTATATTGAACCTCTTGCAGAGTCATGGCTGCCTTAAACATGTCTAATGAAGTATTGATTTCAAACATGACCGTCATATGACTGTGAATATCAGCCTACAGGAGAACATTTCAAGATCATATTTCACATTCAAAAGTAGGACAATATGTTGGCCTTAAAAGAAAATGAAACTGATTTTTAGGACCATTAATACTGTGACATTGTGACATTTTTCTTTTCATGACAATAAAGCATGTCTCCCCAAAATTCCCATGATTGTAATGCAAATAAATCTAAAATTCTTAGTATTGTAATGCACAAAGTTGTACTTTAATTGTATATATACAGTATATATATATATATATATATATATATATACATTTTGGTTCCACAAAGAAGCATTCAGTCAAAGGTTCTTTAAAGAACCATCTCTTTCTTACCTTTTTATAATCTATAGAACCTTCTTTTGCCACAAAGAACCTTTTGTGAAACAGAACGGTTCTTCAGATGTTGAAGGTTCTTTATGGAACCATTTAGACAAAAAGGTTCTTCTATGGCATCGTGAAGCACCTTTGTTTTTAAGAGTGGAGGGATTGATGAGAATTTGGGGGTAAATGTGTAAACGTGCTTAATTATTATGTTTTTAAATGAAAATATTTTTCTTACATTTTTTTCCCTTCCTTTTTTTTTGGGTGAAATGTAAACCAGACACGTTTTACATTTATAATTTTTTTATATTCATATTTTTATCATTGCCATTTTTAAAATATCTCTTTTTCATTTTGTTTAGCTACTTCGTCGGGTTTGTTTTGTATGTTATAAGCCAATATTCTCTGACCCAGCTTGTTTTCCATAAGATACTGATATCTCTCTTCCTCTTGTTGTAATGCTAAACAAATAGCACAGATGGCCAGCAAACTCCCCTTTGTAAATGGATGATCTTCTCAGGCCGTCATCGCATCCCTGCTCTATAATTACTTTTAGCCAGTTGCGAGTGGGAAGAAATAGACGAGTACAATGCAATAACCAATGTGAGGGAGTAATCTAGTGCATAATCAGCTGCATAAATCAGCTGCCTCATTGATTCGGATGGCAGAATGTGTGTCCCCCACTCAGCATTGTTGGGCCAAAGTGAAGCCCATCTTTACCGTTTAACACATAACTCTGACTTTCCACCGACCCCAGCAGCCATCTCTATCATAAATAACGTGCCTCTCCGCATACACATGCAATATTATTTGCATTTGTCACAGCATCACCCAAAGTCCATTCTCCTAAAAGTCATGGTCGGCCGTGGAAAAATGAACTGACTGTCAGGCCTCACGGAGAGACTAGGGGAGTTGGAAAATGAGCCTATTTTCAAAAATAGTGGAGTGTTCCTTTAACACACGATAATATTCTGAAATCGTAAGAACTAGATGCAGTTACGCCATCTGCTGTTTTCAGTGCTTGAGGGCTTGAAAGCAAGATTAATTCTGATTGGCTGTCAATGTTTTTATCGTTCATCATCTGAGAACATTTTTTTTCTAAAGTGATTCCATCTGTCGTTCTTCTGCCGAAAAAGCTGTGAGTACGTTCTCTGAAGGAAATTATATCATAATGGCTATTTTCAGTTGTCTCTCTGGGTGTTTAGGTGCAATATACCTTACTGTAAGACCTTCACTTCACCCACATGAGCATATTTATGATTAATATTGCTAGTAGCGGGTGACTGATAGGCTTTTTGCATGTACATTTATTTCAGTGGAGCCATTTCGTGTTGGCGTGGAATCGTTACACGACTCATGGGGATTTTATCTTCATTTTAAGGGCCGTTAATTCCAAAAGGACGATAACTATAACTATAAAGTTCCCAGAATAACATTTTTATAATTCTATGAGAATGGTGAAGTCCACACCACCAACGACACAGAGGAACGATATTGTTGGAATCAATTTCATAAAAAAAATTTTTCCCAGCTGATTACCGATAAAACATTGACAGCCAATCAGAATCCACCAGAGCCCGAGCATTTAAACCACCATAAGGTATAACTTCAATGTGTGCTAATAATAAACATAATGTTGTAGTCCGCTGTTGTGGATGTTAATGTAATTATCGTTGTAGTTGTGTTTACAGGTTATTGGTCTTAAGATTTGTTCACACCAACAACGATATTAGCATCTGCACTAAAGGCCTGTTTACACAAAGATGGTAACTATAGATAACGATAAAGATATGGTTCTAAAAATCATTCTCAATATTAAAGAGCAGCAGAGTCCACACCACAGCTATAACGATGAAGGCACAGAGAAACGATATCTTTGGAATCACTTTCAGAACGATTTTTTCCAGCTGATGAACAACAAAAACATTGACAGCCAATCAGAACCAATCCTGTTATAACGAGCTAGAGAATTTTAAAGCTGCAGACGAGCGTGCGCTTAGAAAAAACATACAATATTGTCCGCTGGTGTGGACGCTAATATAGTTATCTTTATAGATATTGTTCGTGGTGTGAACGGGCCTTAAAGGAACACTCCACTATTTTTGAAAATAGGCTCATTTTCCAACTCCCCTAGAGTTAAACAGTTGAGTTTGACCGTTTTCGAATCCATTCAGCCGATCTCCGGGTCTGGCGGTAGCACTTTTAGCTTAGCTTAGCATAGATCATTGAATCTGATTAGACCGTTAGCATCTCGCTCAAAAATTACCAAAGTCAATTAAAAGTTACGACTATACTCTCATTCCGGTCCATCTGTCGTTCTTCTGCCTCATAGAAAAAGAATGATCAAACTTTAAAGTTATTGTTATGATCCTTGGTGTAAACATTAACTGGACTGGCTCATGCTCTTCTATCTTTGAGCCCATGACCCTAACCTGTTCCCACAAACATCAAGAAATCCTGCTATTTCTGGAAAAAAAGCAAAAAATGCAACAAGTAACTTATATATCAAATGTGTTTTTGCTTTTGACCCATTCAGTGACCTCACTTTTGTGAAACACTGCATAGTTTAATTTCATAAATAAATGTTTCCTACTTTATAGGAAATGCAGTTCAGTTAGCCAAGCCTTTTTTATTTATTTTTTTATTTCGAATTTGAGGTGGTTTGGTCTTAATAAAGATAGCCAGGTTGTTTACATACTCGGTATTGATAGGATTATTTGAAAGTGCTTCTTCGGAATTTTCATTAGGAACTCAATTTATAAGAGAATTCTATATCATTTTGCACCAAAAACCTTATTAATGGTCTTTTTTCATAGCAAAGCAAGACTTCTTCGTGGAGTTTGAGGAAGGATCATTCTGAGGGTGTTCTGATCCACCAGACGCTGAACAAAAGGCAATTCTGTGGAGTGGTGTTAGCTCTACACCCCCATGTGAATTATTGCGCCTGTCCTGTCCTTTTGTATTCGAGCTGAGAACAGAAAGTCATACATTTTGTGAATTTATAGCATCCAATTAAACAAGGAAAGGTTGGAAAAGCTTTATAGACTGCCAAAAAGGAAAAAGACTCACTGCAACAGAATTTAAATGTTGATGAGAAAGTTTGAAAACAAAATGAGACGGG
>NW_015505721.1:157618-168257 GCF_001515645.1 Sinocyclocheilus grahami | reverse complement strand
TCCGTATTGGTGTCAAAACTGCATCCTTAAAACAAAATTAATTTACTTGAGAAGTACTTTTGTATAACCTTATTAATGCAAATCTCATAAAATTCTGTTTGATTTATGCTTGAAACAAGAAAAAAAGAAACACTTGCCAGTCTTAATATCTTATGCAATTTGCTTCTCAAGTAACTGTATGAAAATAAGACATAAATACTTTAAGGAAATAATCTTTTACAGTGTGCTGCATGCATGGAATATTTTCTTCTAGCCTGAGCACTACAGTATATAGAAAACCCCAGCAAAAGATGAGAGATGAAGGGAATGTCACATCAATGAATTTTCTTAGAGCGCTTTACAGAGATTTTGCATCCTGCTTATTTTGTTCAGGAAACAAACAGAGGTCCTTATCCAGCTCAGTCTGAATAAATCAAGTAAAAGCAACAGTTCAGTTATATAATATGAAGATAATTTGAAACAAAGATGTTTGCAGTTAAATTTGTCAAATGCTGAATTAATCGGTTTCTCTGGTTGCATTCCATAATTAGAACAATAAGGAGCAACTTGTTTTAAAGACAAACTATAGTGCTGTGACATGCAGCCCATTTTTATTTTTACCCTGTTCAGGAAGCTGAGGCATGTATTTACCATGGCACACTCAGACATCTACAGAAAATACAGTTATCTCATTCAAACCATGTCTGCCCACTGGGGGAAAGAAGCAACAGCTAAATATTCATGCCGTTTCATTGTTTATATGTAACAGCAGTGAGCATTAGATAAGATAAGAGTGTGTATGTATGAGCAAGAGAGCAAGAAGGAGAGAGCGAGAAAAACACAATGATTACATTGCCATGGATTTTTTCAGTTATTTAAAAATAACAATTATTTATTTGCACAATTATTATTAAATAATAATAATAATTGTATAAAATAAATCTAAATAATAAAAACATTATTTTAAAAGCAGGAAAAGCAGCCACGAAGTCATGGGAACTCCAGGCCTACTGTTTTTAATAAACTGCAAGCCATAATAATAATAATAATAATAATAATTTAATACACAGGCTCCTCCATCCTATACAGAGGATAATCAGTTTGGACAATGGATGGATGGATGGATGGATGATATAATACATTAAATAATCCATTTAAATTGTGTGCACAATTGCTTATTTTTTTATTTATACAATTTGTTCATGACTATTAAAGCAAAATAAATCAATTGAAAATTTTGCTCAACTATTTATTGTATTATTTATCTAGATATGTTGTGCATATATGGAGCTTTAAAGTCCTGCTTTAAAGGAGTTGCTTTAAAGTCAGCAGGAAGCGGAAGTTGTGATCATCTTTTCGGTCACATTTAAGGTCCAATTCTCGCTATTAAAAAACCATTAACTACGACTTTTGCTTTAACAAACATCTGATTTGCGGCTTATTAATAGTTAATAAGGTCGTTGTTAAAGGTGGGGTAAGCGATTTTTCAAAAACGCTTTAAGCCCCGTTCACACTACAAGCGACAAAGCGACATGATTCCATTCATTTGGAGAGCTGGCGATTTCCGGCGACAAGTGCAACAGCGGCCGTTGACGGCGGATGGGGCGTGTCCAGCGAGGCGACAAAGTCGTTGCTAGTGTGAACGCAGCTTTAAAAAACTGATTCGGGCCAAGTAGCAAAACAAACGTGTAGCCAATCAGCAGTAAGGGGCGTGTTTACTCATGATGTGGAGGAGAGAGCATTCAGTGCACAGCACAGGACGGACCTTAGCGAGCCTAGCAACAGAATGATAGAGATGGCGGATAAAAAACAAAAGAGGAAAACATCTGCGGAACAAAAGAAGGCTTAAGGCAATAAGGCAAGAAGTAGGACCCGTGTAAATATCGGATCAGTTTTCCAACGCTGGAGAGAACTCGAGGAGCGGAAAAAGGCCTGCGATCGGACGCCGAGGTTGCTTTGTTTCTTCTCGATAGGTGAGTAACACCGTGTCTGCGCCGCAACAGCTAAAGTCTGTCTACACTGGATGCGACAAAGCGACAGTTGAAAATCATTTGAAATTTATGTCAATACGTCATAAATAGAACGCAGCAGCAGTTTTGTGTCGGGGATTTGTCGTGTCGTGCTGCGCCGCATCCAGTGTAGACCATAGATATGTATATATATATATATATCTATGGTGTAGACAGCATCGCTGATTATAATGAGTTCTATAGTATGTTGTTGCGCCGCGCTGCTCGCGTTCAGTGTAGACATGGTGTAACATTGGTTTTGCTTTGTTTCACAGAACTAATTGTTGCCTGGGTTGGGTATGTATGTGTGGGGCGGAGCTATCAAAATAGGGGCGAGACCCTTTTGGGGTAGGGGCGTGTTTGTTTTGGTGATTTCAAATGTCAACATTGGCTACCAGAAATCGCTTACCCCACCTTTAAGTTTAGGTATTGGGTAGGATAAGGGATATGGTCATGCAGAATATGTGCTTTATAACTACTAATAAACAAGCAATATATTAATAATAGGCATGCTAATAAGCAACTAGATAATAGTGAGAATTGGTTGCTATACTAAAGTGTTACCATATTCCATATTTTGACATGTATCCGAGTGAAACAGCTTCTTGAATGAGAAAAGAAATGTAGGGTGGGACTTCATTTTGTCCACTGGGAACTGATTGGCTCATTGCTGGAGAGTATTGCGCCAGAGAAGAGAAGAGATGTCATTACAAGGGGGAGGGGAAGTCACATTGAATAAAGATTACAAGGGCACTTGTATTAATAAAAAATAATGATGTGCATGGATAAATCATTTATAATAAACATTAAATTCCAATATTCCATAAAAACAAAAACAAAAATTCCATTTTTGATTTCATGGTGACTTGAAGTCCCAGCAAAGTGGCTTACTGGCGTCATAGTGTTTTAAACATCCACAAGTGCTGATATATGCGTGTGTATGTGCGGTGGCCGGGTGCCAATGCCAGGACGGGTGAGTAGGAGTCCTTGCTGTGTTGTCAGCACAGAGAAATGCGTGGACATGTATCCGAGTGAAACAGCTTCTTGAATGAGAAAAGAAATGTAGGGTGGGACTTCATTTTGTCCACTGGGAACTGATTGGCTCATTGCTGGAGAGTATTGCGCCAGAGAAGAGAAGAGATGTCATTACAAGGGGGAGGGGAAGTCACATTGAATAAAGATTACAAGGGCACTTGTATTAATAAAAAATAATGATGTGCATGGATGAATCATTTATAATAAACATTAAATTCCAATATTCCATAAAAACAAAAACAAAAATTCCATTTTTGATTTCATGGTGACTTGAAGTCCCAGCAAAGTGGCTTACTGGCGTCATAGTGTTTTAAACATCCACAAGTGCTGATATATGCGCGTGTATGTGCGGTGGCCGGGTGCCAATGCCAGGACGGGTGAGTAGGAGTCCTTGCTGTGTTGTCAGCACAGAGAAATGCGTGGACCGAGCGTACAGAGTGTTTCCTGGCAGCACCCGCACATTCTGAGCTATGCGGGCCGAGGCAGCTGGGACTATTATTAGGCCTTGAGTAAATCTGATGCTGCCCTGGCCATGTTTGGTACCACAGGACTGACGATGGTAGACAGGGTGCTGGGTTTCTCCTTCCATGATGGAGGTGAGGACACACACGGGGCTGGATGTTTATGATATAATATGTAAACTGCCGAACACATATTTTAAATGTTTTGTATGGATTTGCTTAGGTTATTAGCTTTGCAAATAGTATATACTTGTCAAGACCTCACCAAGAGTTCTTTACACCATTGGTCCCTTATCACAGACAAAAATGGATAAACATGGGACTGTAGAGAGCTGAAGTGATGACATACAGTATTTGTGTAGGCCAACCCGGACGATTTTTCCACTGGGTTTTCGATTATTGCAGAAAGTAAGCTCTGTGACCAACAAAAGTTTATGACTCATGTAATTTTGGTTCTTCGTGATAATCTTAAAGACTTGGAGGAATTTTGAAGCCTAAATACAATCGCCAGAAGTCAAAAGCTAAATGTAGGTTATAAACGAACTACACCACAGTTGCTCAACCTAAGCTAAGCTTCCAAAAACTCAGGCAGTAGAGAGGTTAATGCTCCCTAATGTTCAAGAAGACAAATAAGAACTGGAGAAACAAGCATAAAATACTTAATATATCTTTAAAAGTAGCCATGGCTGCATCTGAAATCACGTTTTCTGAGTAGGTATTTCCTTTGAATAAGTAATTACTTAGAGACCGTTAAAAAAAAAGGTGTGTTCTATACAGCGTATAAATGTGTGTGGTATGAATGTAGTCCAGACGTACTTCATTCATCATGCTGTCTTTGTCACATGACCGAACATGTCAGTTGCATCGCTTGACTGCCATTCATAAATCCTCTCCCGTGGCCTTAAGGAATAGTAAATCTATACGCACTTCAGAATCTCACTGGAAATAGTATAGGTCAGTCAGGCACTTTTTGCTTATTGTGTTGTGAAAATCAGACATTCACTGTTCACATGTTTTTTTTGCCTACTAGGGTAGCATGCAATTTCGGATGCAGCCTATGTTCAGAATTGAATACTAGCTTACTGTTTACAATATACTGTATACTGCACAGTGTACACTTCATAGTGTAAAACAGTACATATTATTAAAGAGTAAATGTTTCAAAAACATTTTAACCTAACAGGACCCTCTTTCAGAAACCTGCTGGTTTTCTTTTTTTTTTCAACCATAGAAATAACTGAAGAAAAAAGGTTTACATTATTAATACAGTGTAAATATAGGCATTTAAAATGCCTACACTTCACGAATTACATTTTGAAATTTTTTGGAATAAAAGGTCAAATTCCTTTCTGTTTAATTTCATAGCATTTTAACATTTTACTGTATGTAAAAGACACTCACTAGACACTCACAATTAAGGAATATTTCACACTTGTATACATTTTCAAGATTTCATTTTTCTAAATAATTTATAAAATTACATATATGATTCTACAAGATGCACAGTAAAATGCTCACAAGTGATATTTACCTTGATGTTTCTTATATAATTGAAAGCTATAATCCAATTTCTTAAATGGATTATCATAGTTTGAGACTAATATTCTGGTAAAAACAATCAAATCTGTCAGCACTAATATATACACAATTTTATTTTATTTTATATATATATAAATATATATATATTCATAATATTTTTTTAACTACTATTTACTACATTATATATATATACTATATGTATATTGTATATATATATATATATATATATAATATATTAAAGTTACTATATATATGCACACATTTTAATGTGAGAATTTAATTTACATACATATTTTTTTTTAAATAAATAAAAGTAGATATCTATTTACAGTATGCTGTAAGTTTATAAAAAAAAAACGTTTGCATAATCTAAAAAGAACAGTATTTTTTAATAACCTCTTTTTGGAGATTTATTAGATCCAAAAATAGGTTATTAGATAATAAAGATATTTTTTTTTACATATTTTTAAAACAAGAACTTGTGTTAGGAAGCTAAAGCGGGTTAATTCAGATGACCCTACTGATGATTCATTTTGACTTTTGAACATTGCAAGGCCATGATCATGTTTTTCGCTTTTGCCAATAGCACACATCCGTGTGGTGAACGCTTATCGAAAGGTCTCTCTCTGTCACTGTGTTTTTCAGATTCATTAAAATGCGATGCAGAGACAACCACACATTGCTTTGACAATGCCTGCTTGTTTGCTTTGAGTGTTGGGCAGTTTGCCTGCAGGACCTCTGTTTCTGACCTCACCCTTCACACACACACATCACAACAATGCCAATGGTCCGTATGTAAGTGGGCTGCCACAGAGGAAGGGGTGCCTTTGTCAACACATTTCCAGAACAGACCTCATTTTAATGGGTTTTGTGTAAGAGTGTACAGAACAAACCGTTATGGCCCATTTAGCATTGTGTGCCTTATGTGTCCTGAAATGTCCTTTTCGTCATGTTTTAAATGAATTAAATGAACGTGAAAAACTTCATTTGCATTCACAACACTTTTTGCATAGTGAAACAGGTCAGAAAAGACCATCTGCTGGTCATTAGATGTAGTGATCTTTTCAGTCAGTTTATTGTCTACCTGGTAAAAGCGAAGAAAGAGGAAGAGTTTTACTATCAGGACGGTAATGATTATAAGTAATATCTACAATATCTATAAAACAACCTCATGCTGTAAAACTAAAGGAGAAGCACTATTCGTTTACATTTTTATTACAGTTAATTTTATTCAGATTTTGAACACGATTAATAGCCAATAACAGAATCATAGAAATCCCATTTATAATATTGATCATAATCAGTGCAAACTGCAGGTACGTAATAATTTGATCAGCACAAACAGGCTTCGATCACTCTCACTCTCCCAATGAAACCATAAAACTAAAACCAGAGAGTGTGAAACGATAAATATAAAACCAGGAAGTGAGAAACATTAAAAATAAAACCAGACCGTGAGAAAAAAATAAAACCAGAGAGTGTGAAAAATAAAACCAGAGAGTGAGAAAAATAGACGGGTATTCCTTACAGATCGTTATTCTCTCTGGTTCTGTTTTCTGTTACACGGTGAGGACAGTTACTTGCCACAAATTAAAACCTGTTTATTAACCAGAAAAGAGGCCAATTAAACTATAGACTATGTCCTCATTTCACATTTTATTTGGGACATTTTTTGCTTGAAAAATCAGGTGGGTGTAAAATCTTGTTTCATTAACACCTAAGAAAAAAAATGTGTAAAGTGTGTTTGTGTGTGTGTATTCGTTTAAATATATATATATATACTCCTAATATATAAATACAAAGACACACAAACACAGACAAACACGTATGTACACGTGTGTACATTTACGTGTGTACATTATAGAATTATAGTTATTAGTTACTTGCTATATATATACTGTATACATATATAGCCATATGTATACACATATATATTTTTATAAACTATATATATTCTTTTAAATGTGTGTGTGTGTGTGTGTTGCTTTATAGATTTTATTTTTTATAATTTTTGTTTTCACCTTATTTTATTTTAAGTTTTAGTAATTTTGTTGTGTTTTTGTTTAAAATGTATAAATATTTGTAAATGTTTAATGGTACATTTTTGTGTTTATAGTTTTGTCTATATAGTTTTATTTACCACTGCTGAGTACTAAATATTTATTAGTTTTAGTTTATTTAGTTTTAGTTATTTCTGTACTTGTAGTAGTTTAGTATTTTAGTTAAAAGTTCAACTGCATGAGAATGAGAAATGTTGCCTTGCCGAGTAACTGAAATAAAATATTTTTTATATTTTATTTTCAGTGAATGTTTATTTTATTTCAAGTAATGTTTAGTTTTCATCAACTACAACAGCCCTGATGTACTCATAACATTTCGTTGTGTTCTGTAGATAATCCCTGCTCAGTGTGTAGGGAGCACTGCATAGGGACCCTGTGAATTGGGACGCAGTTTATACTGTGTAAATTTGAGCCTTAGGACCAATTCAGCTGAGCACAAGAGAACCGAGATCGTGCTCTGAGGCTATTACAGCGCGCTAAACGTGACTTACTCACGACATCCAAAGCCCTTGAGACTTCTCAAACTCTGAGTTTGCTGCCATCATTCACCTTCACCGTGTCTCTCTCTCTCTCTGTGTGTGTGTGTGTGTGAGAGCCTGTCTCCTCAGCACAAATGTGTTCGTCCCACCCCTGGCTTTACTATAATCGTAGTGCCGAGCTAAGCAGAGTGAAAGCACAGGAAACAGCGGCCTGGCCCACAGCGCTCCATTCAGGGGGAGAGAGGCTCAGTCCTGGCACTGAAAGCTCAGATTACACGCAACATAAAGGGAGGCCTGTATCAGCAAGGGCACCATCACATTATACTAAAGTCCTTCTCTGTTCTGTTGTGTGTGAGGGAGAGGAGAGAAAGGAAACAAACACCCGCATAGCTACTTTCAACTACGCAACAAGCACGTGCGGTGACGGGGTGCTACATACATTCGAGGTTGTCTATTTATGCTTTAGCAAACTAGCGGTAATGTGAGGAGATCTGAACCAAGACCCTTATTAGAAGCCTGAAGGAATGACTGAACCGACGGTTCATGTGTTGTCTTTGACTAAAACATGCAGCCCTGGCTGACCTTTGACATTTCTGACCTGTGACCTGTGTGGCTAATGCTAAAACGCCCTCACAGCTCTAAACTGTTTTCGGTGCCCAATGAGCACATGCATTTAGCGGACGTGTTTATCCAAGGGGACTTGTGGTGCACTAATTACAGCAGCCTGAGGTTAAGATTACTCAAGGACACAATGCTGGGAGTTCATGTATCATCACTGGCAGAATTGCTTTTTTTCCCTTCTTTAAACTAAGAAAACTACAGGCTATAAACAAGGGTTAAATTTCAACTGTTCTGCTCAAAATAATTTTCGGATTGGTTGATAAGATAATGTGGATGGAAGGATGATATTTAAAGGGATAGTTCACTGCAAAGAAGATTCATTATTTACTCCCTCTCATGTCCTGTTCTTTCTTCTGTGTAAAATTAAATGAGAAATCCTAAAGAAAATGTATTCTTTCGTACACTAAATATGAATGAGCTTTGGGTCTGTGAAACACCACAATGAGAATAATAAATAAAATGATAAAAAAAATAAAATAAATAAAAACTCTTTCTTTATTCTAAACAAAATGGAATAGATTGAAAAACAAACTGACATTCTTTAGTTTTTTTAAGCAGTGGGAACCCCATTCCAGATCATTCTGTTCAATTCATCCCTGTATGTAACAGATGGTAATCATCCCAAAGCAACAATAATATTGATTGAATTAACTGTTTCATCAATTCCAGTCTCATCTCAAGAGCAAAACTTGCATGCATTGCTTCAGACAAATGCTGTACTTCACTTCAGATCTCTCAAAGCCACTGAATAAAGCCAAATGTCCAACACAGGAATAGACTGTGAGAATATATGAGGCTGTTTACACACACACACACACACACACACACACGGCCAGGAGAGCAGGGTTTGTAGGAGGACACGGCTGTGATTTGCGGTTCACTGACGTGTCTTTGGCTTTAGCAGAGATAAGAGAGTCCAATCCATAGCTATTTATACTCACAGGCTGTATTTGACGGCTGACAGAGGTATGATTTGTGTGTTTCTATCTTAGGGAATGGACTGTCTAGTTGGGTCAAGGCCTGAGTTGGACGTGGGCAATAGAGGTTATGTCTGACCTTATTAAGAAAAGGGTAGTTTGTGGCTCTGGGCAAAATAGCACTCAATGGTAGAGTATCGAGTGCCGGGAACGAATCAGCTGTACCCGTCCAAAATGGAGTTCCCAACACATATTCAAGAGGAGCTTGTTCATATGATCCAGCCAGTCACATCAACAGAGATGTATAAACTTCCCCTTTTCTCTTGATTGTTTTTCATGTGGCTCATATAAATCATGCAAACTCATGACACACACACACACACACACACACACACACGGCCAGGAGAGCAGGGTTTGTAGGAGGACACGGCTGTGATTTGCGGTTCACTGACGTGTCTTTGGCTTTAGCAGAGATAAGAGAGTCCAATCCATAGCTATTTATACTCACAGGCTGTATTTGACGGCTGACAGAGGTATGATTTGTGTGTTTCTATCTTAGGGAATGGACTGTCTAGTTGGGTCAAGGCCTGAGTTGGACGTGGGCAATAGAGGTTATGTCTGACCTTATTAAGAAAAGGGTCGTTTGTGGCTCTGGGCAAAATAGCACTCAATGGTAGAGTATCGAGTGCCTGGAACGAATCAGCTGTACCCGTCCAAAATGGAGTTCCCAACACATATTCAAGAGGAGCTTGTTCATATGATCCAGCCAGTCACATCAACAGAGATGTATAAACTTCCCCTTTTCTCTCGATTGTTTTCCATGTGGCTCATATAAATCATGCAAACTCATGAATCACACGAACATGTAAATGACTGTTTGAACACTCCCTGAAGCTTTGCTTTCTGAATGAATTATGTTTGGACTATCAGCTGCCTAAGAAAGAAGAAAGACAAAAATCTCTATCCTATTTGTCCTATTTAAGAAGACAAGCAAAGGGAGATGTTTCCCCATACCACAGTATTATTATTATTATTATTATCTCTTCTAATGTTTCAGACTAAAATTATTTGTTTGTTTGTTTGTTATTCAATTAACTTACCAACTAACTAAATAAATAATATCTGAAACACTACAAGAGACAAGTCAATAATACTAATAATAATAATAATGATGATGATGATAATTGTAGATCCACATAAACAAAACTAAATGAATAAATAAATAAATAAATAACATTTATAGTCTAAAACACTGGAATATTAACTTACCAACTAAATAAATAAATAATATCTGAAACACTACAAGAGACAGATCAATAATAATAATAATAATAATAGTGCTAATAATTGTAGATACACATAAATGAATGAATGAATTACATTTATAGTCTAAATGGAACAGACACATCATCATCAATAATAATAATAATAATAATCATTTTATGTTTTAACTTTATGTTCCCTTTAAAAGCAGATTCTAAGGGCACTTTATATAGGAAATATAAATAAATAAAATACACCCCATATATATATATATAT
>NW_015505721.1:151795-152868 GCF_001515645.1 Sinocyclocheilus grahami | reverse complement strand
ACACACACACACACACACACACACACACACGGCCAGGAGAGCAGGGTTTGTAGGAGGACACGGCTGTGATTTGCGGTTCACTGACGTGTCTTTGGCTTTAGCAGAGATAAGAGAGTCCAATCCATAGCTATTTATACTCACAGGCTGTATTTGACGGCTGACAGAGGTATGATTTGTGTGTTTCTATCTTAGGGAATGGACTGTCTAGTTGGGTCAAGGCCTGAGTTGGACGTGGGCAATAGAGGTTATGTCTGACCTTATTAAGAAAAGGGTAGTTTGTGGCTCTGGGCAAAATAGCACTCAATGGTAGAGTATCGAGTGCCGGGAACGAATCAGCTGTACCCGTCCAAAATGGAGTTCCCAACACATATTCAAGAGGAGCTTGTTCATATGATCCAGCCAGTCACATCAACAGAGATGTATAAACTTCCCCTTTTCTCTTGATTGTTTTTCATGTGGCTCATATAAATCATGCAAACTCATGAATCACACGAACATGTAAATGACTGTTTGAACACTCCCTGAAGCTTTGCTTTCTGAATGAATTATGTTTGGACTATCAGCTGCCTAAGAAAGAAGAAAGACAAAAATCTCTATCCTATTTGTCCTATTTAAGAAGACAAGCAAAGGGAGATGTTTCCCCATACCACAGTATTATTATTATTATTATTATCTCTTCTAATGTTTCAGACTAAAATTATTTGTTTGTTTGTTTGTTATTCAATTAACTTACCAACTAAATAAATAAATAATATCTGAAACACTACAAGAGACAGATCAATAATAATAATAATAATAATAGTGCTAATAATTGTAGATACACATAAATGAATGAATGAATTACATTTATAGTCTAAATGGAACAGACACATCATCATCAATAATAATAATAGTGCTAATAATTGTAGATACACATAAATGAATGAATGAATGAATTACATTTATAGTCTAAATGGAACAGACACATCATCATCAATAATAATAATAATAATAATCATTTTATGTTTTAACTTTATGTTCCCTTTAAAAGCAGATTCTAAGGGCACTTTATATAGGAAATATAAATAAATAAA
>NW_015505721.1:145938-148835 GCF_001515645.1 Sinocyclocheilus grahami | reverse complement strand
CTGAATACTTTCTGTACCCACTGTATATATATATATATATATATTAATAAAATATTGTACTTTTTTATTATTAAAACATTACTTTTTAAAGTCTGCAATAAAAATGTATGCATTTTAATATGAACTCAAATACTTATCATTAAATTATTATATTATATTATATTATAAATTACATTAATTTAGATTGATCATTGATACTGAGATACTTTAAAGTTATTACTAAGGAGCTATAAAAGACCAACCTCTGAGCAATGCCGTTCTTCTCTTGGTGGTATATTACTGGTCTAAGGTGAGGTCTACCAACTTATTCCAGCTTCACCAAGACGGTCTACCAGGTCAAAACCAGGTCCACCTGCCACTAGTCCAGACAATCAATCATCAGCTGTTGGACCAACTAATGGCTTTAAATGCAACCTAGGACCCGCTAGAATCCACAAAACACCCATCTATCATCATAATGTGGTTTTACCTATTTTTGGAGCACAGTTTTTATTTTTATTTTTTTTTAAATCCTCTTGGAAAAACTTTTTTGTCTTGGTTTTTTTTATCATTTTTGGCCCACAAACCCCTGCTTCAGCATGAGTCAGAGCTTTTCTCACTAATTGTTCTTGAATTTTACATTGCATAACCTAACGGCTCAAAATAACGTTTCTCCCGCCTGTGCAGTGAACAGGTTTTACCAGCCTGCATAATTAAAACTACAGCAGATCCCTGGAGGCCTACATAGTGCTCTAGTTGTGAATGTATGTTCAGTGTTGTGGTTTGGCTGTTCCTCTGTTCATCTCGCTGAGAGCAGGCTGTGTTTACACCCTCCCCTGCTAAAACTGGCAGTCCTGAGTGCTGACGTCGGCAGAAGCCAAGCTGTGGACCGCAGCCAGTAAATCACACCAGCTTCTAATAAAAATTGCCTAATAAAAAATGCCTCCAACCAGATAGGCTCATAGTATCCTCACCAACCACTACAAATTTAGCCATAGCTAAATGCAGTCAAACATTTATATGTGTATTTGACATGTATCTGACACTTACCTAGTTGCATGCATAAGCAGTTTCATTCATAGGCATTTACAACTAGACAAATGTGCACATTTTTCACGGCCACACACATAGAAACACAGAACATACATTGACACTTACTCATCCTGTCATAGACATTCTGTCACACATGGTAATAAGGAAAAGTGACACCCAACCTCATATCCTCTCTCTCTTTTCTCACTCTCTTGCACTCTTTTTCTCACTAGGTCTTCATTAGCAGAACTTGAGAGAGGAAAACCGCATGATTTGGGGTTTGTGAACTCACAAACTCTAGTGAGCTGACAGCAGTACCTTTTACTTTTTCGAGTCAGTATTTGTGAGAACAAAGTATCCCTTAAGACCTATAAGCAAGAAAGTTCATTTCAAAAATACATTTCTCGCTGGCTTACAAATTTCTGCTTCATTCGCGGCACAAAACAGAACTGCAATTTTTTTAAATTAATTTAAATTAAATTAAATAAATAAATAATGATACCAATAGCACTTTTAGAATGTGAGGTCCATGAGAAGTCATCCCCAAAACCATCATAATTAACTGGTACCATATCAGCTTAAACCATGTACTAATCCCAAATCAGGTGAAATAAAGAGTGAATAGAGCCATAAATTGCCTCAGATAAACCCATAGGTTGATTTTAAAACCATGACCTGTAATAATGACTTCAGATCAGCCTTAAAATGATATATAGCTGACCCTAGATCAGCCTAACAATGACCCAAAACTGATCTCAGATCAGCTTAAAAAATAAGCCAAAAGTGACCAAAATAGGCCAAACGTTGATTATAACGATCGAGTATCAGACCACGACCCATAATAATGAATTCAGATCAGTCCCAATTAATCATATCTAAGCCTACATCAGCCCTAATAATGACCAATAACTATCCCAGATCAGCCAAAAAACAAGCCAAAAGTGACCAAATAAGCCCAAACGTTAATTATAACTGACCCAATATCAACCTAGAGCTCAACCTATAATAATGACACTCAGATCAGCCCTAATATTTACCCATAACTGATTCCAGATCAGACCAAAGAAATAAGCCAAAAAGTGACCAATTAAGCCCAAATGTTAATTATAACTGACCCAATATCAACCTAGACCTCAACCCATAATAATGACCTCAGACCAGCCCTGATACCGGTGCAAACTAATCCTAGATCAGCCCTAATATTTACATTTACATTTAGACATTTAGCAGACGCTTTTATCCAAAGAGACTTACAAATGAGGACAATGGAAGCAATCAAAATAAACAAAAGAGCAATTATAAGCAAGTGCTATAACAAGTCTCAGTTAGCTTCATGCAGTACATGTAGCAAGGTTTTTTTTTAAATCATGTAATAAATAAAAAGAAAACAGATAAAACAGAAAAAGAATAGAGCAACTAGTGTTAGAGGCCTTTTTTGCTTTTGTTAATAAGAAGTCAGAAGTCAGAATTATAATTGTATAATAAAGAAAAAGAAAACAAATAGATAGAATGCAAAAAGATTAGAGAAGCAGGCATTAGTTTTTTTTGTTTTTTTTAAGAAAACAGTTAGTAAATCAATAGAGTGCAAGTCTAAAAGGGGCAAGTTTTTAAATTTTTTTTTTAAAGAATAGAATTAGAATAGAGAGTGCTAGAGTTAGAGGGTCAAATAAAGATGGAAGAGATGTGTTTTTAGCCGATTCTTGAAGATGGCTAAGGACTCAGCTGCTCGGACTGAGTTGGGCAGGTCATTCCATCAGGAGGGAACATTTAATTTAAAAGTCAGTGAAAGTGATTTTGTGGCTCTTTGGGATGGCACAATAAAGCGCCATTCACTTGAACGCAAGCTTCTAGAGGGCACATAAGTCTGAAGTAATGAATTTAGGTAA
>NW_015505721.1:144739-145660 GCF_001515645.1 Sinocyclocheilus grahami | reverse complement strand
AACTGATAAACAGAGGTGTGACGTGCATTCTTTTCGGCTCATTAAAAATTAATCTTGCTGCCGTGTTCTGGATTAATTGTAAAGGTTTGATAGAACTGGCTGGAAGACCTGCATGCCAAGAGAGCATTGCAATAGTCCAGCCTGCACAAGAGCTTGAACAAGAGATGATGCCAACCCCTCAGAGGACCTCAGATGATGCCAACCCTGAAACAACATACAGAACTACCACATTTTGCTATAAGTTTGATTGCATCATATAATAATTGCTGTTAATAGTGTTCATCGTCTGTTTTATTACGTCTTTAATTGATTTTTCCGTACATTTCTGCCATATGTACATTAATTGACAGTCACCATTGATAAGCTACCACTAAATATTGTAGAAACTTAATTTGCTGTAAAGTTGCTTTGCAATGATTTGTATCGTGAAAAGCGCTGTACAAATAAACTTGACTTGACTTGACTTGAACAAGGAGTTGTGAAGCATGTTCCTAAAGAAAGGGCCTGATCTTCTTGATGTTGAATAAAGCAAATCTGCAGGACCGGGCAGTTTTAGCAATGTGGTCTGAGAAATTCAGCTTATCATCAATCATAACTCCAAGGTTTCTGGTTGATGTGCCTAACTGGATGGTGAAATTGTGTTGAAACGATGGGTTTGATGGCACCACAAGCAGTTCTGTCTTGCAAGGTTGTGTTGAAGGTGATGGTCCTTCATCCAGCAAGAAATGTCTGTTAGACAAGCTGAGATGCGAGCAGCTATCGTCGAATCATCAGGATGGAATGAGAGGTAGAGTTGAGTGTCATCATATGAAATTATATGAAAAGCCATGTTTCTGAATGACAGAACCTAGCGATGCCATGTAGACAGAGAAGAGAAGTGGTCCAAGAACTGAGCCCTGAGGCACCCCAGTAGTTAGATGT
>NW_015505721.1:127194-144342 GCF_001515645.1 Sinocyclocheilus grahami | reverse complement strand
TGTCAAAAGCAGCGGACAGATCCAGCAAGATAAGTATCGAAGATTTGGAATCTGCTCTTGCCAGTCTTAGGGCTTCAACAACTGAGAGCAAGGCAGTCTCGGTTGAACGTCCACTTCTGAAACCAGACTGGTTGCTGTCGAGGAGGTTGTTCTGTGTGAAACAGGCAGAATCTTGGATGAACACAGCTCGTTCAAGTGTTTTTTAAATGAAAGGAAGAAGGGAAACTGGTCTGTAGTTCTCTAAAAGAGATGGGTTAAGGGTGGGTTTCTTAAGTAGTGGGGTTATACGAGCCTGTCTAAATGCTGAGGGAAAAACACCACTGTGAAGGGATGTTAATGATGTGAGTGAGTGCAGGTACAACTGCAGGAGAAATGTCTTGAAGAAGATGAGATGGAATGGGATCAAGTGGACAAGTAGTAGGATGATTAGAAAGGATGAGTTTGGAGACTTCTGCCTCAGAGAGTGAAGAGAAGGATGTGAACGAGTGTATGTTTGCTGGTAAGATGTGCTTGACAGATTGTGGTGTGGAAATTTGTGCACTGATGGTTTTAATTTTGTTAATAAAGAACATGGCAAAGTCGTCAGCTGTTAGAGTTGATGACAAAGGAAGGAGGAAAAGGTTTTAAAGAGCATGCAAGAGTTAGACAAATTGTTAATTTTGTTATGATAGTATGTCCTTTTAGCAGTGGAGACATTAGCAGAGAAGGAAGAGAGGAGTGACTGATACACATTAAGGTCAGTAGTATTTTTTGATTTGAACCCTAACCCTAACCCTAACCAAAAGTGACCAAATAAGCCCAAATGATGATTACAACTAACCCAGTATCAGCCTAGACCACAACCCATAATAATAACCTCAGATCAGCCCTAATACTTGTGCAAACTAACCTTAGGTAATCAATGACATATAACTGTTCCCAGATCTGCCCAAAAATAAGCCAAAAGTGACCAATTGAGGCCAAATGTTAATTGTAACTGATCCAATGCCAACCTAGACCTCAACCTATAATAATGACTTCTGATCAGCACTGATACTGGTGCAAACTAACCCTAGATCAGCCAGCCCTAATATTTACCCATAACTGATTCCAGATCAGACCAAAAAAAAAGCCGAAAGTCACCAAATAAGCCCAAACATTGATTATAACTGAGCGAATATCAGCCTAGACCACAATCAGCCAGCCCTAATATTTACCCATAACTGATTCCAGATCAGACCAAAGAAAAAAGCCGAAAGTCACCAAATAAGCCCAAACATTGATTATAACTGAGCGAATATCAGCCTAGACCACGAACCAAAATAATGACCTCAGATCAGCCTGAATAATGATGCATTGTTAACCCTATATCAGCCCAATAATGCCCCAGATCAGCCCAAAAAGATGACCAAATAAGCACAAGCATTGACTATAAATCACTCAATATCAACCTAGACCACAACCCATAACAACTATAACTAACCCTAGACTAACCGTAGATCACCCCCAATAATGACCCATAACTGATTCCAGATCAGCCCAAAACCTAAAGCCAAAACTAACCAAATAAACCCAAATGGTAATCATACCTGACCCAGTATTAGTCTAGACAGGCCCATAATAATGACCTCAGATCAGCCTAAATAATGATGCATTATTAACCCTAAATCAGCCCAGTTATGACCCCAGATCTGATACCAGATCAGCCCAAAAATATGACCAAATAAGGACAAGCATTGACTATAACTCAACCTAGACCATGACCCATAATAAAAAGCTCAGATCAGCCCTAAATAATGACACATAACTGCCCCCTAGACCAGCTCAAACCAAGAAGAGATGAAGCTTTTGGAGTGGCAGATTGCAGCTGAGCACAGGTCATCTCATCCACCCACTTCTGATTCTTCAAGGCTCTGAGTTTCTTTGAAAGACAAACTCAGACTTTCTGTTTGTATTCATGCCTCACATGAAACAGAATCATACCGAGTCCTTGAGCAGAGAAAAACAACAGAAAGCAACGTCTGTTTTAAATGCTCAGCTCCATCGACACTGAAGGGAATTGACGTAATTGCAACAACAGATATTTCTGAAGAACAAACAAGCACACAGTGAGTTCGGGGGAACCTGTCAATGGCATTTGGGAAGCGTGCCAACCTTTCCCCACTAAGGTGTTGTTAAAGACAGCGGCATCCATGCAGTTATGCAACACCTCCCATGACAGGCCGAGCAGAACCTCCTACGTTCATTCAGCGAGCTCCAGCATGGCCACGGGCTCCCATGGGCACAGCTAAATAAAATATTACAAGTGTTAAGACGTTTACTCATGCATTGTAAAACAATGCAGGTTACTCATTACCAAAATGACAGAGTCAATGCAAATATCCATGCAATTCAAAGTGTGGGTTAAAGATTAAATGAAACAAACAATAATTATTTTGAGATATGATTACTGATTATATACTCCTTGTACAGCTTTATCTTCTAGTTTAATGTTTAAACTGGCAGATGTCATGAGTTGAAGTAATCTGGGTTAATAGATAAACTTGATTTATTGTACTATCGTACTATATTTAGCAGTCAAAAACAATTTTATCAAGATCTCCTATCAGTTGTGCGTGAATAAAATATGTTTTGTTTTGTAGATCAACATAGAATATTATAATTAGTCTATATATTGACTTACATAATATTAACCCTTTGATGCATAACACCCATTACAGCAGATCTTTGAAAGCTATTTTTAACCATTCAGAATGTGATGTTACATCTAAACAACCATGGCAGGTTGATCTTTGACTCTTACTCATAATTCTGTATGACTGTTCTCTTTATATGTATTTGTAGTTTTTATTTATGACAACATAAATTCAAAACAAGCTGACGAAAGCAGTGGTACAGCTATACATCTGAAATATCTACTATCAACTTTTTGCAGAATAGATGTGTAAATCTTTCCAAATACATTATTTTGAAACAGAAAAGTTTGGTGATGATTATATCTGTGTTTTTGAAAGAAAAAATCAGCTCTATCAGATTTGAATGTAATAATTCATGCACCAAAGGGTTAAAGATATACAATACATATCCATGCAATTCAAAGTGTGGGTTAAAGATTAAATGAAACAAACAATAATTATTTTGAGATATGATTACTGATTATATACTTCTTGTATAGCTTTATCTTCTAGTTTAATGTTTAAGCTGGCAGATGTCATGAGTTGAAGTAATCTGGGTTAATAGATAAACTTGATTTATTGTACTATCGTACTATATTTAGCAGTCAAAAACAATTTTATCAAGATCTCCTATCAGTTGTGCGTGAATAAAATATGTTTTGTTTTGTAGATCAACATAGAATATTATAATTAGTCTATATATTGACTTACATAATATTAACCCTTTGATGCATAACACCCATTACAGCAGATCTTTGAAAGCTATTTTTAACCATTCAGAATGTGATGTTACATCTAAACAACCATGGCAGGTTGATCTTTGACTCTTACTCATAATTCTGTATGACTGTTCTCTTTATATGTCTTTGTAGTTTTTATTTATGACAACATAAATTCAAAACAAGCTGACGAAAGCAGTGGTACAGCTATACCTCTGAAATATCTACTATCAACTTTTTGCAGAATAGATGTGTAAATCTTTCCAAATACATTATTTTGAAACAGAAAGGTTTGGTGATGATTATATCTGTGTTTTTGAAAGAAAAAATCAGCTCTATCAGATTTGAATGTAATAATTCATGCACCAAAGTGTTAAAGATATACAATACATATATATTGTTTGTTCATCACTAAGTTTAATGCATTACCAAAGCGCCACAGATTAATTTGATCGAGAAAAACTTTGTATTTTTAATTATATCATTATTAATTAGATCTATTGTTAAAATTATAATTAACTAATATAACCTATTGTATTCCATTGTTTTTAATTATAATAAAATAATTGTACATGAGGGCCAAGTTTTAAGTTAAAATATAAATTGAAACTTTTTATCGCGATTTTTGTGTATCTCGTAGCAATACAAACGGCTTTAAAAGAAACCTGGTTGATGAAGTGTAGGGTGATGAGACATTTTTGTGACTTAAAAAAAAAAAGTCAGAACACACAAAATGGACATCTGGTCACTCTAATGAGGTTCATTAATTAAACACAGAAGTGAACAGTGTGAAATCTTTGCAAGTAAACCTGTGAGAAGCCTGAAGTCAAAGCCCTTCCTTCTTTGGAAAAATTAAAACAGAAAGTCAGCAAGCTAGCTGCAGCAGTGCTGAGTTTCATTCCTGTGGCACTGGGAACGTCTCCCATCTGCACCACATAAGTGGAAGTCTTCACACAACACCAGCCACTGTCACAGTCCCACTGTCACAAAAAGCAAGGAATGCTTCTGCTCTCTGAGCCTCTGAATTACTGAGACTTACAGAGTTGTTTAAATTAGGCCAGTCTGATGAAGCAAAGGTATTTCAAAGTAAATTAATAAAGGAGAAAGCTTGTGGAAGGATTCGCACACTAGCATCACCCAGGTGAAAAATAATTATATTTAAATTGTGCTTTTTCAGACATACTTACTATATTTAAATTATACTATACTAAGTGCATATTAAATGTATTATTTTGAAACAACTTTAAGTATATTAAGTGTATTTCAAGATATGTTTAAGTTGGATTTTAATCTGTTTGATATATATTTAATATATTGAAATTGTGTTAAATTGGAACCACTTTAAGTATATTTAGTGCAATTTAAGTGTATTTCTTAAAATACATTTAAACTGTCCTTTTAATACTTCATGAACTACAGTTAGAGTATATTTGAAGCATCGTTTTAATGTACTTCAAGTACATTTCAATTGTATTTCAGCTCATTGGAAATGCATTAGCATTACACTACTAGTATATTATAAAGCTGCTTTTTTCAGTATATACACACACGTACACACTTTGATATCTAGAAAACTTTAATGTATTATATATTGTTGTGTACATTACAAATATTCATAAAGTACGCTAAAAAAGGACAGCAGCATATATGCAGAATAGGGAGGGATGGAGGGGGTTTTGGAGGTGGACAAGGAGATAGCGTAGAGATGGTGAGAGGCAAAAGTGCGGGGATGATGGCAAGATGTGGCGAAGGGATGGTGATGGGAGGATGGGAGGATGACGATGATGATGCCCTGGCAGCTTAGATGGTGTTTGGCACATGGCACAGACCCAGAGCATCCCAGTGCTGACAACACACGGCGGAATCGAGGGAGCGAGGAGCCAAGATGTAGATGGTGTGGCTGCCGACATCTGGGGGCCATCTGGGGGCCGACCGATGGAGACAGAGCTGGTGATCCACGCCGATGGAGGGCTGATGGAGCTGAGCGTCGTCGCAGGTTCCGGAGACCTGGGCACAGCCTAGTCGTCCTGACTCCTGGCATACAATATTTTGCACCAGAGCCTTGCAGCTTTAGAAAAAAACTAAACTGAAACAAAATTAAACAACAGATTTTTACATGAATGACTGAAAGCAAGCACAAATTAGCCAGCTGGAATGGACACATTGCTAACGTTTTTCTTCCAAGATTGACCAAATTACCCTCCATCAGGCCTGATTCAAAAATTTCTATAACAGAGATGATACAACATGAAAATATACTTACTATTCCTTTGCTTGTCTCTGCACTCAGATTTCAGTTTGTCTTCTATAGCAGCTGATCTGACAAACAACAAATGTTAATATTTCACACACACACACACACACACAAAAAGCAAATGATGATTGATGATTTGTTTTCTTTTTAAGAATGACAGTACGCTGAGAACAATGTACCTGGTCAGTAATATAGTCAAAAACCTTCCCAGCCTCAGCAGTTTCAGATGTACTGTATGCTCTCATATAAGCAACCCTTCTTACAATTTAATCTTTGTTCTTATCTGTAATGAGAAATATATATTGATGCTCCAAACCATCTAAGACTTTCGTTCATCTTCAAAAGAAAAGCGGAGATATTTTAATAAAAATCTGAGAGATTTATGTCCCTCTGATGAAAAAAGATTCACCAAAGATGTTCACGTTTCAAAAAGTTGAAATCGCTAAAAAAAACATCGCCAAAGTAATCCATATGAATTGCGTGGTTTCCTCCAAGTGCCCTAAAGAGACACGATCGCGACCGCTCTATATAATACTATATAAATGTAGACTTATATTCACATTCAAGAGACATTTGCACGCACATCATATTTTATATACGAAGCTCTCTGGGTGAGCTTATTATCATACGAACCAATCAGAGCCGTTCAATGGCGCTGGAACAATCAGGTTTAGTCAGTGGGTTGTTTGAATTTAAAGACAAGTAAACTCATGTTTTGTTTTGTTTTTTTGGGGTTTTTTTCATATATGATGTTGAAATCCTTGTGGGAATTTCAGAAATACATATTAGAAAATAAAGGCGTTAAGCTTGAACAAATGTATAAGCACCTAGCTTATTACAATTAATGTATCATGTAATGAACAACAGCCTAATCAACCAAAGTAGCATAACCTTTTAAGTAAAACTGAACAACATATTTTAAATATCGCAATGCTTAATAATAGTTGGCAAACGTTTGTGCATTGTAAATGTTAAAAATGTTTTTCAAAATATTGTCAATCAGGTTTAGTCAGTGGGTTGTTTGAATTTAAACACAAGTAAACTCATGTTTTGTTTTGTTTTTTTGTTTTTTTTTCATGTATGATGTTGAAATCCTTGTGGGAATTTCAGAAATACATATTAGAAAATAAAGGCGTTAAGCTTGAACAAATGTATAAGCACCTAGCTTATTACAATTAATGTATCATGTAATGAACAACAGCCTAATCAACCAAAGTAGCATAACCTTTTAAGTAAAACTGAACAACATATTTTAAATATCGCAATGCTTAATAATAGTTGGCAAACGTTTGTGCATTGTAAATGTTAAAAATGTTTTTCAAAATATTGTACTTTTCCAAATATTAAAATTATAAATACATAAATATTTAAAATATAACTATGTGTAGGCCTACTGCAATATAAAGTACATTAAAAACCTACCAAAAGTGTAATAATTGTGTTATGTTCTCACACAAAGTAGACATAAAATATATTTTAAGTAAGGGTAACATATGTTTTCTGTAAATACACTAAAAAGTCACTAAAAGTTTGCTTGTGTTTAGTATATCCCTTAAAAGTATAACTAAGCATGTATTTAATACAAAAGTACTTCTAGTATACTTTTTAGAAATATATTAAAATGCAATTCAATATATTTTTATTGCACTTCAAATAAGCATGTTGGGAATGCAAATGTATTATAAACATACTACTTGGATTTCAAGTATATTTTTAATACATTTAATACTACGTCTTTTTCACCTGGGCAGACATCAGGCTCTGTGTGTATGATGCATGGATCATTTCTGTTGTCACAAAATGGGCAATTCAGGGTTTGAGAGTGATTCCCAAATGTCATTCAGTGACCCTGAAATTCTAAAAATGGCTTTAGATTCAAATTTTGATAGAAATAGCTATGGCATGTCAAAACAAAACAAACTGTGGTTTGCTTTACATGTTGGTCCCAGAGTTTCTTCCTGTCTAAGTGTACATTTCTCGACCAAAAAAAGATGAACGTGTCAACAGACTTATGCTGTTAGTCTAGCTATGCAAGACAATAGCACATATCATCAGTTTAGACAGTAAATAGAATAGTATTATCCGCTTCGCGTTGTGCCTAACAACGCCCCTTAGCTGTTATAAATTCACTGTAAACCACGGCTTCACGGGGCTTATTGCTTTTATAAAACGGTTATTCCATATACGTAGTAAGGTTTCACAAAATAAAACAGAGCAAATAAAGTGTAATGATATAAATAAAAACAGTATTCTTCCACCAAACAATGTAGTTCCTCAGAAACAGTTGTGGTTGCAATAAAGTGGTTGCAGAGCAACATGCAAATGTAAACAAAGGTGTATGTTTGTAGAGTAATTTACAACAGCTTCGAACACGGCTCAGCCAATCAGAATCAAGGACCGGAACGATCCGTTTTATAATCATACTTTTATTATATACTCTAATATATACATTACCTGTTAAAACTGCTTTTTTTTCTTAATTTAGTACTTCTATTCAGCAAGGACCCATTAAATTGATCAAAGTGACTAAAGACATTTATAAGACTTCAAGTAAATGCTGTTCTTTCATCAAATAATTCTGAAACAAAGTCTCAGTTTTTACAAGCATACAGCACAACTGTTTTCAACATTCATAATAATAATAAAAATGTTTCTGGAGCATCAAATCAGTGTATTCCATTAATTTCTGAAGGACACTGAAGACTGGATTAATGATGCTGAAAATTCAGATTTGCATCACAGGAATAAATTATATTTTAATATATATATTCAAATAGAAATAAGTTATTTTCAATTGTAATCATACTTCATAATATTTTACTTTATTTTTGAATAAGCCTTGGTCAGCATTATAAGAAAAAACGATTTTTCAAAGTTGTATGTTCTAGATATAATGTTCCTCTTAAACTTTTGTTTTAAGCTTTCCATATGTATAAATATCTATGTGATTCCCTTCAGTGACTAAGCACTCACATTTCCCATCATCCCCCACTGTTTCATCACCCACAATCTGTCAGCCCTCCGCCTCCTCCAAGGACAGAGGCTGAGGTATTCCCAATCTGTCGCTATCCTCTTCCCCTAGCGTTCGGTGATAAACAGGGAGTGTAATCGAATCTTCTGCTGCCACTCTGAAGCCTGCACCTGTCTCAGCGTGGTGCAACTCATCTCTCTGACTCACTGAGTTGGCAAAGTTCAGAGCTGCACTGAAAGGGAGCTGCCAAGCTTAACACCTACATACGACCGTGCCGTGCAGCCACAGAGGCACATGAAGACGCCCTCCGAGGGCTTTATTTTCCTGACCTCCACTTAGACAAATAAGCCTGGAAAGCCACCTTTTTTATTCTGCGTTTTGAGGCTATAGGAAGAGGTTGATGTTCTGGTAGAAGGTGGTAGCTTTGACAGTTGAGAGCAAGAGTGCAAATTTGCAAATGAGGTCTAAAATGTTTCGTAAGCTAATTACTTAAACCATATTTGGAGGAAGAACTTGTTATGCCTCATTAACTCTCAAAAATAAAGGGGGGTTTTGCAGGGATGCAATAGAAGATCCATTTTTGGGTTCTTAAAAGAACCTTTCAGTGAACAGTTCTTAAAAGAACTTAGGGCGAAGAACATTTGAAGGGATCGATCACACAAAAATGAAAATTTGTTGAAAATGTACTCACTGTCAGACAATCCAAAATATAGATGAGTTTGTTTCTTCATCAGAACAGATTTTGAGATATTCAGAATTGTATCACTTGCTCACCAGTGGATCCTCTGCAGTGAATGGGTGCCGTCAGAATGAGAGCCCAAACAGCTGATAAAAACATCACAATAATACACAAGTAATCCGCATGGCTCCAGTCCATCAGTTAATATCTTGTGAAGCGAAAAGCTGCATGTTTGTAAGAAACAAATTCATCATTAAGGCGTTTTAACTTTAAACCATCACTTCTGGCCAAAATACCTGTCCATAATCCATAATAATATTTTATCCAGTGAAAATGTTCATACCCTGTTGCCCTCTCACATCAAAATCCACCAGAATATTTCTTTAAAATAAGTGTTTTGCTTGTAAACAGTGCTTGACCTGTGCATATTTCTCTCCTGAATCAGACGAGACAACTTTGTCCAAGGAGACAGCAATATTATGGACAGAGGACTCAGTTGAAGTTTAAAACGTTTTAAGGATGGATTTGTTTCATAGAAACATGCAGATTTTCACTATATAAAACTGATGGACTTGAATCGTGTGGATTATTGTGATGTTTTTATCAGCTGTTTGGACTCTCCTTCTGACGGCACCCATTCACTGCAGAGGATCCACTGATGAGCAAGTAATGCTAATCCAAACTCCACTACATCCTGGATGGCCTGAGGGTGAGTAAATACTCAAACTATTCCTTTAATAATCTTAAGAACCTTTCCGCACTATAAAGAACCTTTTGTGGAATGGAAAGGTTCCGTGGATGTTAAAGGTTCTTTATAGAACCACAGATACCAAGAAAGAACCTTTAATTCTTATCTTGTGAAAACAGCATTTGTGAACAAATTAATAAAAGTGCTGCTGCGTTTTGTCCTTATTTCCATTTCTTTTACGGAGAGCCTCGCAGTGTATTAGTTCATTTAGCTGTAAGACTCAGAAAGCTTGCTCTATTAGACACCGACATTATGCAGGAAAGGGAGGGTGACAAAATCTACCAGAGAAAGTGAGGTTGTGGGTTAACTCATTTGCGAATTCCCTCCTCAATTCACTTTGCTCAATCAACTTAATTAGAGCTCTAAATATAGATCCACGTTGCTTACTGGAATCAGAAGAGCTGTTAAATGCTTAGACCAGCTAGCTGACATTAATCGAACAGCCGTTCATTTTGAATCCAGCAGCACCGGTTTATACGGCTGTGAAAAACACGGGAAGCACTGCAAAACAGCCTTCACATAGTTCTGCTATAGCATCATGGGAGAATCCAAAACAGATTCAAATGTTCATCTTCAAAAGATACAAATATATGAACTTGTTTTTGCATAACAATCCTGGCTAGTCTTTCTCTTTATGAAGGTTTAGTGAGTGCTTGCGGTCTAGGGGGCAACTAGTATAAAAACAACCTGGAATTATTTAAATATCAACCTCTAATAATCCCATTAAACAAATCTCCTCTATTCTTCTGAAAGGGCATGGCACTCGCAACAACAAGGTCACAGTTCAATTCCCAGGGAATACATATACTGATAAAAATGCATCTGAAATACTTTGGATAAAAGCATCTAGCAAATGGATAAATGCAAATGAGGAGTGCAACTTACAATTCATGACTATAAGAATACATGCTGATCTGACCGCTACACTATGAGTCTTTGCTACTTACATTATGGAAACCAATTTATGGAAATGTACTCTTGCATCTGGAGAATACAAGGGGAAAACATTTTCTTAAGCAGACTGAAAACGAGAACAGTAAAACAGTAATCCTGTAGCATGTATGAGTAATATTCAGTTTGTAATGAGAGCAGTGAAAGAGTAGAGATATAAAATTAAGATTTGAATAAAAAGCTTAAGACCAAGAGTATAATTTCAAGCATTTTAATACAAACTTAATAAACTATCAGTCCCTCTTTACATGTAAGACACTGACTCCAAATACTTTGTTATACTATTTGTTTTTGTCAAGTATTGCACAATGTTGGTACAAAATTAATATACGATTACATTTTGTCCATAGTATAGCAAAAATCTTTGAACTCTTAACAGAAAATACAACTCTTTTTTTTTTTTCTCTTTTCTCCCCCAAAAAGCAAATATTTTCAGATCCCAATACAATGGAATATTCTGTACACACTCTTTAGAACAGTTGATGTTTTTAAAGATGGATTTCATTTTACAATTTCAATAAAAAAAATATAACAAAAGCTGCTGCAGCCATCACAGATCACTGGAGTAGTAAAAAGATATAAATGCAATATGTCGTAGAAACAATATATACTCTGATATTTTACAAACTTTCTACTAAATTAATTATACAGTTAGAAAAAAAGACCAAGAAATCCCTCATTCAGCATTCAGGCCAATCCTCGGAAAATTGGCTGTGTAGCTATACCTTGAATACTATTAGAGGCCTTGATTTGTAGTTTTCTTCTTCATAAAGATATCTTAAAACAGTCAGTAAAAATAATTTTGTGCTTGGTTGGCAAAAGAAAACAACTAAAAAAAAACAATATGAGTTAAGATAACTAAGCTTGATTGTACAAAAAGCTTAATCGTAAAAAGAATGACAAAAATACTCAAGGGAACAACATGGTTCACCCTCGGGCTCATCGTTTGACTTTACAGTTGAAGTGTTGCTTTGCGATTTTCTTTTTGTTTTTTCCATTTTTTGGGGATTTTCCAAACGTGAACTTTCCACCGTCCCATCACATATCTCTGGTCATTAGTAGTATTCTCGCTTTCTAGTTGGCCATCACTGGCTGGAATTGCTGGTTAGAATACTGCATGTTGCTCAAGCTGAAACTCAGACTGTCCATGAGGGACTTCTCATTAAGGCCCCCATAGGTTGCAAACACGTCAAAGGCATTATTGTACGGGAGAGGGCTGAGATTGAGGGACGTTTCCCCGGGGAACATTGCACTTGGGCTGCCCTGCCCCTGGAGATTGGGGAACACAAACTCCTTGGCGTTGGGAGACAGGGCAGAGGGCTTCTGTGGCTGACCGCTCAAGCCGACGCCGTAGAGAGAATGCATGGATGTGGACATGGCTTTCTGCTTGAGGAGGTTGTTTACATTCAGGCCCAGGTTGGTGGGGGAGTTTCGGGTCACCTTGTTGGCGTTCCGCCCATTGCTTTTCATTTTCGTGGAGCCAAATTTGGTGGCGGCGAAGCTGGCAGTGGTAAAGGTTAAAGGTTGCGTGGAACGGCGCATGAAGGTGGGGCTGACCGCTGCCGACTGGCCAAACGGTGGGGACGGGGAAGTGGAGGTGGGGGACATGCCTAGGGGTTCGCTAATGGGCATGAAGACCTGGGCCTCTGGGTTAAAGCTGTTCTTGATCTCCTTGTCCAACTCCAGCCCATTCTCATTACTGTCGTCCACATAGAGCACCTTGACGGGTCCCTTCTCCCCAATCTGATAAGACACCTCGAAAGGATCAATCCAGACACTGAGGTCCTGAGGCAGGTTGTTGCGGACATCCTCAATGTCCAACCCACTTTCTTTGGCTGCTTGCTCAACAACTGGGTCCACTTTCTCCCCGACATGTATACACCTGAATCCAGACCCTTTGTATGGCTTGTCCGGGTACCAATGTCCCTCGTATTTCTGTTTCAGCTGTCGCTCCAACTCCTCGCCGAAAATGTTGACACGTCGCCTGGGCAGCTTATTGTACAAGTACGAAATGATGAAGTTAAGTGCTACTTGGATTTCAAGCTGCATAGCTGCTGCGCTGCCCTGGAGTATCACCACCGTTGGCTGTTTGAATTCGTGTATAGTGTTGTAAGCCACCAGAGGGCAAGGCTCGGCTGGAGCCAGGCAAATAAACAGAAACTGGGGGGGGGGGGGGATGGTTCAAAACAAAGTGCTGGTTGCAGAGGGAACGTCTCAGTCCACAAACGGCTGATCCGGTTCCTAGAGAGAAGCAAAAACAAATAGCGTGAATAACTCCAGCTCATTATTCTCAGCTGGAAATAATAAACTGGAACATGGTACCATCTGTCAAGTTTCTTAATAGAGAGTTCCTTAGAACAGCATGAATGTTTTGATAAAACAGCTTGCGCATTCGTAGGCTTGCGAAAATTAGCCATAGTTTTACTACAAATAAAACCATAGGCTAGTTAAACCATGGTAACCACAAATCAACTGTGGTTTTGCAACACTAACCATAGTTTAACCATGGTATTTGTAGTAAAACTGTGGTTATACAAATGGTAGTCAATACGCCAAAAAAAAAAAAACATGGTTATTACTAGAATTTTACGAATTTTCGCTTGCGAGCAGATTAGATTCTACACAAGCACACAAACAATCCTAAACTTCAGTGTACTGGCTGAATGGTACTTCCACTCTAGTTTAATTCAAAACGACAGCTTGTGTCGAGCATATATTAGCACTAAGCTAGTCCTATGATTGCAGTTGACTATTATAGGAAGGATGCACTGGGACTCGCGGAGCTGATAGAGTTACGTAATAACTAACTTGCCCTGACTAGACCCTCCACAACTGTAACCCATCTACTGCTGTCGCCATAATCAAACTTTCTCCTGAGCTCGTCATGTAGCCCAAGTCTGTCAAATAGAGAGTTTGGCGAGGACATCAGACACAAGAACGCGAGACTTTAATAATTAAACCTGAATGTGTCACGAGGAGAAATGAAAAGCAGTCAGCGCACGCACATATCGGCGTACCGTCGTCGATGAAGCGAATAGAAATAAAAATGCGCTTGCATGTTAAACCAAACTGATAAACGGCTCGCTTTACGCCTTGGTTAGCAAATATAAAAGCAGACTGGGTTTGGTTTGTACATTTAAAGCGAGTATAGGACGTCAGAGATCGTATTGTCGCTCCCACCCAGTTCACAGGGAAGATTCAAGCGAACGCGAGGAGGACACAATGTACAGTTTTAAAACAGACACATATATGCTATATTACTAATGCGCGCATGAAATGCACTGTATAAAGGTATACATTTAAGACAAGAGAGCAGTAAATGATGGGGCTATTCTGTGCAATTCGACCAGGATGTGCTGACAAATTAAATCTAGCCTTCTATGGCATTTGATCATTTGCACTTCTATGTAACTACTGTATGGCTTCTGGTGCAAGAAGGTATTTTGCCATATCCCATCCGAGCTCCTAAAGTCTACAGCCCACGACTGACGCAGCAAGCTGCCTTCATTTAAATTCTCTTAAGGTTTCAGTAAACTATCACAGACAACGCTCTGCAGCCTACAGCCTACTCTACAAATGGGACAAATCACAAAAATAGCAATGCCATACAAAGAAATGAAATACTTACTCGAGTTTACAAAACGACGGGGTTCAGTAGTTGCAGTAGCCTTAACTAGTGCAAATAGAAAAATTCAGATATAGGTACTTTCTGTACATTAACATAAAGGTATTCCAGTTGGTATAAATGTTTTATTTTTTGTTTTTCTTCTTCTTATCTTGCTCCCAGTTATCTGTAAGGTATTTGCTGTTTCACCTTCCCAATAAGCTCCTCTCCACCCCCTCTATCTGGGTGTTTTACAATTTCGTCCTCTACTGCTGTCATCCGCCTCTATTTATAGTTTTCCTCCGCCACGGGCACGCGGTGGGCGGTGATGGGCTTCCAAAGGTCACAACAAAACGAACATCGAATCCACGGAATATGATTGGTCAGGCTTGAGCGAGAGGCGGGTCCTACTCCTGACGTTCTTCAAGCCCATTGGCCCATTTTACCATCGCGCAAAGAAGGGGTGGGATTTAATACACTTATGTTGAGCCCGTCGTAAAGGCTCTTGACGTCACGCGTTACCTAGTACCACAAAAACGACAGGCTATTCATGGAGGTATCGTATATCATTTCCATGTTCATATTTCGCAAACATGACTGTTAAAGCGACATTTATGCCTCTAAGTAGATCAAATGACTGAATAAATATAAAGGCTAAGTAGTGAGCAGACATGGCAGAAGAGCATAGCTTTGGTACAACCTTAGCTAACCTGTTTATCGGTTGTTTTGTTTGATCAAACCCCAAACGCTGCTATTGTGCAGGGGGAAATTGTATTTGAAATGAAATATATTTAAATTAAATTACAACTGCATAACTATTTGATGGCAATGATGACTTTAATCATGTAAATGCAGGATTGCAGTAACAGGAGAAAAAACACCCAGATTTAATTAGGTTAAATTATTTTAGTCCTTGTGATGTGCTGAAAACCCTTTACCTAATTTGATGTTCTTGGCCAAAAATTAGCAGCCTTTTAAAAATCACTAATTATGCTGTATTATTGCCAAATCTTGGATTCAATCTTTTTGTCAACTTGTAAGAAAAAAACACCATTATTTGTGGATGATTTTGGCAATGTTCACTCAGAAACTGAGGTACATAAGCTCAGATCAATCAGGTCCAAAAAGAAATATAAAACCTGTGGTAAGTGAAAGAAAACAAGTTGATAAAAAGATTGAAATCGATATTTGGTAATGGCAAGAAATTTATAAGCATTTATTTGTAGGCCGGTCATTTTTAACTGCGGATGTAACAAGGTAGGAAAACAATCCTGAAAAAAACGTTTTAATAACACAAAAGTTGTTATACTCTGTTTGAGCAAAGTCAGTCAGTTTTAGTCCAATGCAATAACATTAATTAGAAATGAGTTTCAATTCATTTCAGTCATTTTGACGCTATTGCATCCGTGGACTTTTTAATGCAGTGTAACTAATTTCGTTGGCGTCACTGTTAGCTCATGGGTGCAATTCAAAGAAGGATCACACATCACATTATTATCTGCCCAGGCAACCAGTCTTAATGATGGGGATGTGATGGGACAAGAGTGGACCTGGGGTATGACTCAGTTAGACATCACTCTGACAGTGCACTCCCTGTTATTTATACAGCAAACGACCTACCAAAAGCCAGTCGTGTGTTTGTCTGGCCAGAGGATTGTAGTATGAAAGGCCACACGGATAAAGATTCACATGTGCCTGTCACTGTTTTATTGTACGTTGGTGTTAGAAGCTACCTTCCACAGCAAATGGCTACAGACTTCAAATGATATGTAAATGAGTTCACAACTGCCTCAGTCAAAAAAAAACGTTGTCTTCACTCTTTGTACTGTCAGTTTTAGAGCTCCTGTTCGTACAGTTATATTCTACTACCTTTCTATATATATTAATGAGATTAACTTTGAAGATGCAGCAAAGGCTGCAAAGAGTGATTTATATTTCTAAAAGAAAGTACATCTACTGTATATGTCTATCTATCTATCTATCTGTCTATATGTCTGTCTGTCTGTCTGTGTATGTGTCTGTCTGTCTGTCTGTCTGTCTATGTATGTGTCTGTCTGTATCTATCTATCTGTCTATCTGTCTCTGTCCGTCCGTCCATATCTGTCTGTCTGTCTATATCTATCTATCTATCTATCTATCTGTAAGTGTCTGTCTGTCTGTCTGTCTATCTGTTTATCTATCTGTCTGTCTGTCTGTCTGTGTATGTGTCTGTCTGTCTGTCTGTCTATGTATGTGTCTGTCTGTCTATATCTATCTATCTATCTGTCTCTGTCCGTCCGTCCATATCAGTCTGTCTGTCTATATCTATCTATCTATCTATCTATCTGTAAGTGTCTGTCTGTCTGTCTGTCTGTCTATCTGTTTATCTATCTGTCTGTCTGTCTGTCTGTCTATATCTATCTATCTGTTTGTCTGTCTGTCTATATCTATCTGTCTCTGTCCGTCCGTCCATATCTGTCTGTCTGTCTGTCTATATCTATCTATCTATCTATCTGTAAGTGTCTGTCTGTCTGTCTATCTACCTGTCTGTCTGTCTGTCTGTCTATCTATCTATCTATCTGTTTGTCT
>NW_015505721.1:97087-124237 GCF_001515645.1 Sinocyclocheilus grahami | reverse complement strand
TATCTATCTATCTATCTGTTTGTCTATCTGTCTGTCTATCTATCTAGCTATCTGTCTGTCTGTGTATGTGTCTGTCTGTCTATATCTATCTATCTATCTGTTTGTCTATCTGTCTGTCTGTCTATCTATCTAGCTATCTGTCTGTCTGTGTATGTGTCTGTCTGTCTATATCTATCTATCTATCTATCTATCTATCTATCTATCTATCTATCTATCTATCTATCTATCTATCTATCTATCTATCTATCTATCTATCTATCTATCTATCTATCTATCTATCTATCTATCTGTTTGTCTATCTGTCTGTCTGTCTATCTATCTAGCTATCTGTCTGTCTGTGTATGTGTCTGTCTGTCTATATCTATCTATCTATTTGTTTGTCTGTCTGTCTGTCTATCTATCTAGCTATCTGTCTGTCTGTGTATGTGTCTGTCTGTCTGTCTGTCTGTCTATCTATCTATCTATCTATCTATCTATCTATCTATCTATCTATCTATCTATCTATCTATCTATCTATCTATCTATCTATCTATCTATCTATCTATCTATCTATCTATCTATCTATCTATCTATCTATCTATCTATCTATCTATCTATCTATCTATCTGTTTGTCTATCTGTCTGTCTATCTATCTAGCTATCTGTCTGTCTGTGTACGTGTCTGTCTGTCTATATCTATCTATCTATCTGTCTCTGTCCATATGTCCGTCCGTATCTGTCTATCTATCTATCTGTCTGTCTGTCTGTCTGTCTATCTATCTGTTTGTCTGTCTGTCTGTTTGTCTATCTATCTATCTGTCTGTCTGTCTGTCTGTCTGTCTATATCTATCTATCTATCTGTTTGTCTATCTGTCTGTCTATCTATCTAGCTATCTGTCTGTCTGTGTATGTGTCTGTCTGTATCTATCTATCTATCTATCTATCTATCTGTCTGTCTGTATGTCTATATCTATCTATCTATCTGTCTCTGTCCATCCGTCTGTCCGTATGTTACTATTTACTAGTTGTTTCAGAACGTTTAGAGATCAATAAAAGAAAATTCCCATCTTGTTTGCAAAATTATAAAATCGGACGTTCCCTTAATGTTTTCGGTAATGTTCACATAACCAAGAAAAAAAACTTTTTTTAATATTTTAAAAACTGGATCTTTTGGATGTTCAGAGATAACAATATTTGTAACTTAACGTTAGCACAAGGTTCCTGAAACATATTTTTGTTAGTTGGGGAAACTGCGTTTTTCCATAGACTTGAGTGTTTTTTTCCACTTAACTTGATCTATGACTGAACTATTCCTATAAACAATCTTTGGTCCCACTTTATATTAAGTGGCCTTAACAACTATGTATACTTTATAATTTCACTAAAACAAGGTATCTCACTTAGACCGAGATAGTTTATCTTCAGGAATAGCCATTAGCATCTGTAGCTCGCCTACGATGCATTAAAATGCTGCCTCCGTGTGCAGCTCACAAGGTTTTCGGTTTATTGGGTTCATCTAGTACATTCTTTCACTACTGTGTTTATCAGTTGAATAAAACAACAGGCAAAAGCAGTTGGATTTTAATTTACACCAGTATATCTGATTCCCACAAACAGCTCAAAGGCATTTGCATGCCTCATTCTGCGCTCACAATTATATTATCATCCAAAACACTGCAGCCAGGGTCAGCCCTTAAAGCTTTTCATATGCAACACACGCAAACCCACTTGATTGTCAGGAGATCCTCTATTGATTCGCCACCGACACACACATTACGCAATTCAATGGCTATTTATAGAGCATAGACTCCATGACGAATTAACAACACCCGCACATCTCTGGATAATGGATGACGGTGATGCTGCCGGTGCGCTGGGATCATTAAATGCTCGAGTCGTGAGAGAATGATAATCCAATAAAGCATGTCACCAAATCTCTTTTTTAATCCTCAGATCAGTAAACACTGCCTCTGAGGTCCACATCTGTTCTTTACAAACCTCCTGTCCAAATACGGTATGGTCGTAACGTTAAACCGCAGATACAAATGCAATACATGGTTGCCAGTGTGAGCAGGACTCGGGTTGACCTGTGATTGCTGGGATCTAATTACAGTGCGCTTACTAGGCAGCAGTGTAGTAATATTACTCAAACATTCTGGTTGGGGTTTGTTCTTAACTATTATAATTCTGAAATCATGTCAAATAAATGCTGTTCTTCTGAACTTTCTATTCAGCATCAATCCTGAAAAAAATGGTTACCATCTAAACATGAAGCAGCACTGTTTTCAACACTGATAATAAGAAATATTTCTCGTACAGCAAATCAGCATATTAGAATTATTTCTGAAGGATCATGTGACACTGAAGACTGAAGCAATGGCTGCTGGAAATTCAGCTTTGCATAAATGGAATAAACATTTTCAAATATGTTTGTGAAAAAAAGAAGCTTCTGAGAAAGTAAGATTACTGGTAGAGGAGGAACCGGAGATGAAAAGAGGGTTTAGGCGAGAGGAAAGCAGAACTAGAAATGTCAGTCTAGGGTCCATTTAAGAGAACTTTAATGGCACTTGATAAAGCTGGAGCTCGATCTATACGAATCTTGATTAAAAAAGGTATCCTATGACGCATTAAAGCATTTAATGAACTCTATAAAGCATTTATATTGCGTATTTATGAACATCATAACATATTTCCTAAAAATATACTTTTCCTCTTCTACAATACAGTGTTGTCGTTATTATTAAAATTGTTTCATTAAGTGAAATCAAGCTTGAATAAAATAGAACATAAATATCAGATTTTTTTTTTTATGTAAAAACTGAAATATAAATGAGAATTGTTACCATGGCAGCTAACTGAAATAAAATGTCTATGCACTAAAATAAAAATGACAAAAACTTGCCTATCTGTTAAAAAAAATTACAAATGTTAAAATGACACACTTAGCAAATAATCAGTGCATGGGACAAACAAAAAATCCTTTTCTTCACTTTCATAAAAAAGGTACAAAAGCTGTCACTGGAGCAGGGCCTTTTGAAAGGATGCCATCGCAGCTTTTGTAGCTTTTTTTACTGAGAGTGCTGGTGTCAAGACTTCCCTGAAAAATCAGTATATGAGACCCTCACATAAACTCTAAACTGCTCCCGCCAATAAATCCATCCATCATTAAAAGTATTGGACTCATTTGGGTTTGTACTGTAATTACCATGTGAGGGCAGCGTGTTGGGCTGCTTTTGTCTTTGATCATGGCTGAGTGAATGGGAAGCTGGTTAAAATGTGTGCCTTGTTAAGAGCCACGGCCCTGGAAATGAGTCTTTGTGCATAAGAAATTCCTCCCATTACGGCTCATGGAAGATAATAGTGCAGAGATAGTAGACAATGCTGACATACTCAGTCGTTTTTCCAAAACAGCAATCGGAACAGAAAGGAGAGAATTAGATGTGCACAGCCGTCACCTGTAGGGCAAGAATTCTGAATAGAATTTATAGAGATGGGGTTCACTCAGAGTGTCAAATGAAGAAGAAGAGAAAGGAAGAAGAGACTGGTCTGGTTTATGTTTTCGTCAGTTTACAATGAATCTCTTTGGTGCATAATGCTGTTTCCTAAGCTCTACATGTGCCACAATACAATGAAGGGAGACACTTCTACATAATTTGACCTAATTATCCAACAGAAAAGCAAATATGCACATACTTTCACATAGCATTATAGAAGTTTTACAGTTTGTCCTTTGGTAACTAGAGTAATAGGTTGCAACGAGGTTGCAGATGTATTGATGTCAGAGTGCACAGGTTAATGTGCACCAAACTTCTTAAGGTTAAAATCCTACAGAAATGGTCTGAACAGTGCAAATTAAACACACACTTTCTATTTAAAAGAAAAATAGTCCAAAATTAAACGTTTACTCACCCTCAAGCCATCCAAGATACAGCGGGTAAAATAAGTATTGAACATGTCACAATTTTTCCCAGTAAATATGTTTCTAAAAGTGCTGTTGACATGAAATTTTTACCAGATGTCGGTAACAACCCGAGTAATCCATACACACAAATAAAACAAAACAAATAAGTTCAGAAATTAAGTTCTGTGTAATAAAATGCAATGACACGGGGAAAAGTAGTGAACTACTGAAATGTATTTAATACTTTGTACAAAAGTCTTTGTTGGTAATGACAGCTTCAAGACGCCTCCTGTGTGGAGAAACTAGTCGTATGCATTGCTCAAGTGTGATTTTGGCCCATTCTTCCACACAGTCTTCAAATCTTGAAGGTTCTGTGGGCCTCTTCTATAACTCTGATCTTTAGTTCTTATTTTCTATTGGATTCAAGTCAGGTGATTGGCTGACCATTCTAGCAACTTTATTTTCTTTCTCTGAAACCGTCTGAGAGTTTCCTTGGCTGTGTTTGGGATCATTGTCTTGCTGAAATGTCCACCCTTGTTTCATCTTCATCATCCTGGTACTCTAGGTGTTGGGACTGAAGCAGCTAATATTAATTTCCACTGATTGGGGCAGGATTGCTTTCTAATTACTGATAGATTTCAGCTGGTGTCTTGGCTTTCCATGCCTTTTTGCACCTCCCTTTCTTCATGTGTTCAATACTTTTTCCTTGTGTCACTGCATTTTATTACACACAACTTAATTTCTGAACTTACTTGTGTTGTTTTATTTGTGTGTATGGATTACTCGGGTTGTTACCGACATCTGGTGAAAATTTCAAACCAACAGCACCTTTAGAAATATATTTACTGAGAAAAATGGTGACGTGTTCAATACTTATTTTACCCGCTGTATGGATGAGTTTGTTTCTTCATCAAAACAGATTTGGAGAAATTTAGCATTACATCACTTGCTCACCAATGGATCCTCTGCAGTGAATGGGTGCCGTCAGAATGAGAGACCAAACAGCTGATAAAAACATCGGAATAATCCACACCACTCCTTCCAGTCCATCAATAACTTCTTATGAAGAAAAAGCTGTGTGTTTGTAATAAACAAATCCATCGTTAAGGTGTATTTAACTTCAGACCATTGCTTCTGGCTAAAATATGACTCCTCTATCCATAATATTGCTTTACCCAGTAAAAAATTATCTACAAATTAACAGTCCAAAACAGCTTTATCCTCTTAAGACCCGAGAAAAGTTTTTTAGGAAAAAGTTCGTTTTTTCCATGTCTTTACATTGTTTAGAGCATTAAAAATAATGTAAAAAATATATTTCATTCATAAGTTATGCTATGTCCTCGGTAGAGGACATCGGGACTCAATTTCTTAAAAAAAATAAAAAGACATGAATGAACATGCATAGGCAAAAACAATTGATTTTTTAAATCACCGATACATTTTTAGTTTTCAAGATTTTTTTTTTATCAAACTTTGTATAAAGATGATTCTCAACTATGTTATAACAGAATGATTCAATATACTATTTTTCTTTCTGCAAAATGTGTGTAAAATGGTCATAAACAGGTTTTCTCATTATATACAATGTATCTATAAACTAAATCTAATTTGCATATTAATGTGATTTTGGGGCAACATGTAATGAAAAAACAAGTGTAATAATGGGAGTAATAATTGACAAGATTTTCATAATAATATATAATATTTCATAGAATGTAGAAATATAATTTCTTTCCCTTTTCATTTGTTATGTCTCCCAAAATGCGTAATAAACATGCTTTTAGTCCCGGTGTCCTCATATGAGGACATGTATGAAATCAACGTCCTGTTTCGTAACAGAAAGTCATATTTTGATTTGAAACCCCATAACATTTTCCTGAGATGTTGATTTATGACACACAGTTTAAAAATGAGTCAGATTTAAATGATAATTACAAAATATTATCATATTTCGTAATTAAAATTTGTGTCACTAAATTAATTTCAGACATTTTGAAGATCAAGGAGAGGGAGTGGTCGTAGTGAAGCATCCAAACATTTAGTATCTCTGAAATGCCCTGAATGTGCTCTGTACAGGACATCCAGACTAAAACTAAAAGATTAAAATTGTGGCATGCACAGTCTCGGAGAAATTCACAAAAATATAATGTCCTCATATGAGGCCGCAGGATCTTAAGAGGCTATGTCGGAGCATTTTGATGTGAGAGGACAACATAGGATGGACTTTTGCACTGTAGAAAGTGTTATTCTGGATATGGTATGAATGCATAGGAATGCATATTTTGACCAGAAGTGACGGTTTAAACTTATAATGCCTTGATGATGGATTTGTTTATTACAAACATGCAGCTTTTTGTTTCACAAAACAAAAATTAATTGATGACTTGGAGTGGTTTGGATTACTTGTGGATTATTGTGATGTGTTTATCAGCTGTTTGGACTCTCATTCTGACGGCACCCATTCACTCCATTGGTGAGCAACTGATGTAATGCTAAATTTTCTCAAAATATTGTCTCTCAAACTTATCTACATCTTGGATGGCCTGAGGATGAGTATATTTTCAGCAAATGTTCATTTTTTGGGTGAACTATTCCTTTAAAGTTGCTGAAACATATGAATAAGCTATGTGGTAATAATGCTGTGCTTGCTTCAGGTGCCTTTAATTCATATTCAATTTGTATAACTTATTGTATTCATTCAAATTACTTGCTGTAATATTTTTCTTGCATTTTTATAACATATACTACATATGTGCTGTATTTTTATCTGTTTTAATATTTTTTGTTGTCTGTATAGTTTCACTATGTAAAAAATGATGCACAGTGCATTCAAGTTTAGCACATAAAGATTGTGGGGTAAATAAAAGTAAAAGCACCTGTCAGAAACTCTATGCCTCTTGCTTGTTGGTGCCAAGGGCCCGCTACAGATACAATGAAGGGTGTTTCACCACCTCGTCTGGATTGTCTTTCTGTTGGTGTAGTTTTATGTCAGCCGGTGTTGAATCCACTGTTCACATTCATCAGCGTTTGTTCTCGGAGCGGCCCTGTGCCTCTCTTGCTCAGCCCCACGTGTCCAACACAGATGCACAAACACAAACGCAGGAATAACTAAGAGCTGTCCACATGGTCTGCCAAGATGTCATGCTATTTCTAAAAGACAAGAGCGACTGTTTACAGTTTTTATCAGTGGCTTTGGTGCATTTCTCAGATCAGAAATGAAATTCTCAAAACTACTTGTTCAACCTCCACATCATCTAGTCACTTGTGCACACCATAAAAGCAGTTTCTCATTCTTTTGAACGACTGGCTTTGGTACATTCATGCAATTGATTATGTATATTTGTCTGCGACTACTTGTTCAACCTCCACATCATCTAGTCACTTGTGCACACCATAAAAGCAGTTTCTCATTCTTTTGAATGACTGGCTTTGGTACATTCATGCAATTGATTATGTATATTTGTCTGCGATTTCCTACATTATCAGTAGCTAATGTCATGTTGCTCAAAATTTATTATATAGTTCTCTTTGCAATAGTCTTACCCCTCAAAACATCTAGTCTTTAGTTCATCGTATAAGCAATTAAATGCTAAATTGTTGATCTAGTTGTCATAAACTGTCAAGCATATTTTCTACATATATCTATTAGACTTTTTGTAAATTTGCCATGAATTGTGGAGGTGAAACTTGACTTTCACTATAATGAAGAGAATGTAGATCAACCAATGACAAACCAGTTCTCTGAAATAGCTCAAAGGTGCATCTCATGAACCTTCAATTGGAAAGCATATAGACAGAAGACAACACAAGAGTTACAAATCCTCACAATGGATGAACATCCAGGAAATGATCAGGATCAACAGCTTAGAGGAAGAATAGGAGTAAGGATGCATGGTGGAAGGGTACAGAGGCAAAACAGAGGAAAAGGCAGAAGAGACCAAGGACATAGGCGCATATCAGATGAAATAAGGGCTACTATGGACCATGTTGTCAATCATGGCTTACAATGGCTGAGGTGGGTTTCCTGTGTTTGCCTTTCTAATTTTGTATTTTTGCCTTGACGTTGAATCCAATCCAGTCTCTTTCAATCAATACCCCACATACAGTAGTGTGTAAATTTGTACTTTTGAACTGGATATATGGCATACAGAAGAAGTGCAGCCTTCTGCATTTCAATACAGTAACTGTCATCCAAACTGTTGCCATAGTTTACATCAGGTAATACTAACAAAGTGCACTGTTATATTGACAACATGACTAAGCATTTTGACTATCTTGTTTGTGAACAATGATTTTACATTCTGATGGCACTGATATGTTCATTGACATAAATACTTACTTTTGAGAGATGAACTAAAGATTTTGAGTAAGTTACAGGCTTTTGCAGGTAATCCATTGTGTGGTGCTGTTTGTACGAATTGTTTTGAGAAATGCACATACTTCTTTACAAATATTAAGGATGATTCGTGAAATGCACCAAAGCAACTGAAAAAAACTGTATTTTTAAAGCATTGAAGGTGAGGAGAGGAAAGCAGAAGCGAGGACAAGAGATAAAAGGCCAGGAGGACGAGGGGCAGGAATAACCACAAATGTTACCATGATACAAAAGCAGATGCAATCAGTACATTAATAAAACACTATTTAAATCACTGGATTTCATGGAAACTCACTGTTTATGTAGAAGGATTAGACAGACAGACAGACAGATAGACAGAGAGACAGATAGATAGACAGACAGACAGATAGACAGACATACAGATAGATAAATAGATAGACAGACAGACAGGCAGACAGACAGAGAGACAGACAGACAGATAGACAGACAGATATGTCACTGGAAGCCCCGCCCCTCTCAAAGCTGTTGAATCGAGACACGAGGAGACACAGTGATGACGTGACGAAGGAACTTGTCAGTCTGTGTTATTTGCTATAGTCATTAGTGTATCCTCATACTGTCAGAGAGAGACTGTTGCATCCTGTGGCAATTCAACAGTTGCTGAGAGACGAAAAGGCCACACAGGCGTATGGTTAATGTGTAAAGTTTGCAAGTTGAACGGAACTCACCTCATTTCATTGTTAAAATCACTTTAGACAAGCACTTCTTTTTACAGTAATCTACATAATACAATACATGGGTAATGACACTTAGCTGTTGCTGGGTAAAGAATCTCCACCCCTTCATCTGATTGGCTGTCACTATTTGGCTGTCACTGGAAGCCCCGCCCCTCTCAAAGCTGTTGAATCGAGACACGAGGAGACACAGTGATGACGTGACGAAGGAACTTGTCAGTCTGTGTTATTTGCTATAGTCATTAGTGTATCCTCATACTGTCAGAGAGAGACTGTTGCATCCTGTGGCAATTCAACAGTTGCTGAGAGACGAAAAGGCCACACAGGCGTATGGTTAATGTGTAAAGTTTGCAAGTTGAACGGAACTCACCTCATTTCATTGTTAAAATCACTTTAGACAAGCACTTCTTTTTACAGTAATCTACATAATACAATACAATTCTACAATAATCATGCAACTTTTATTAATTAGCAAAGAAAAAAGAGCCATATGCTTCCTAGATAGATGTGAATGTGTGACAATCTTTCAGTGCAGTGATATCTGTGCACAATTCAAAATTTTCTGATTCCCAATAAAGAGGAAGGCTCAATGATTTGTCACAATTACTGTTGGGTTTTGCCATTTCCTCATAAGTAAGAGTCGAAGAAAGCTATTAGGCCAATGCTGATTATCTTTATTTTCTAGGGTTGTTGCAATAGTTCTTGGTTAAGAAAATAATTAGTTGGAAAAGATATTAGAGAATTTATTGCCAGCACAGTGTGAGCAGTCACGTCCCATAATGCTTGAAAAAGTTGATCACATCAGAAGCTACATGTGCAGCGCTGGATTTATCAGTGGGAAACATGCTGTTAAGTAGTCAGACATAATGCCTGAAGAAATCTGTGGTGCATTAACATATGCTCTGAATGATTATAGTAATTGTATTATGTAGGCGTCGTGAAATATTATTAATTGAACTTCAAGTAATATAACAGAGTTTTAAAACAAGTCGCATTGCTTTGAATACAAACAGTGAGCGTGTCTACATGCACAACAATACTATCAAAAATCAGTAAAACAATTTATGACCTTTACCTAATAACAAAATACATAATCGATATAAAATAATGCTACACAGATGGTAGTGAACTATAAACAAGTCAGGTAACACTTTACTTGAAGAGGTGTGCATAAGACTGACATGACACCTACATAATCATGACATGACACCTACATAATTATAACTGTCATTTGCTCAGTTATGTCATTTTTAATGCAAATATGACATTATTTGACCTAACCCTACCCCTACCCTTACCCCTAACCATAGCCCATAACAAAGACATCTCAAACAATGTCAGCTTTGCATTAAAAATGACATAACTGAGCAAATGACAGTTATAATTATGTAGGTGTCATGTCATGATTATGTAGGTGTCATGTCAGTCTTATGCACACCCCTTCAAATAAAGTGTAACCACAAGTCACTACAATTCAGTAAACATTTGGAAAAAATGCATCAAAAATGTTTTATTTTGAGAGGCAAGTCAGGCTGTTGATGCTGCGTTCCCCAGGTCCAAGAAATGCACCATGTTTACTTTACACAGCTCAACAGACATTACAAATGGAGGATAGTGAAGCCATGAGAGCTGACGCTCTGGATGGGTAAACAGCTGAGTGCACAGTCAGAGATGAATTATTGAGGCCATTTTGGCATCTCTGCTTGCAGAGGTCAGTATGTAAAGTGATTATTTGGCAGTAAACTACGCTTTTAGCATAGCAGGATTTCAGAAACATGCAGAGAACGAATTTAAGGCCAACACTAGCTGAAATGGAGCACTTTTTTTCCCAGTCAATACCAGACGGTGTTGTGGGTGGTTGCTGAGGTGTTGCTATCCAATTGCAAATGTGTTCCGGGTGATTTTTTTACTAGGCTGTCCTCGACTAAAGATTTTTCTAGTTAACTAGTAATTCGTTTAAGCCATAAAGCCATAAGCTTAGCCACTGGCAAAAAGTAAAAATCTATGAATGTGTTGGGATAAATCTAGATACAATGATTATTGTGCCCCTTTCCAGTAGATACGGACAAGTAAAGTGACCTTTTACTTTAGAGTGTATGCCTAAACGGTCAAATACACACAAATAAATGTCAAAATGCGGCGCTTGGTGATTATTCATGTAAACCCTGACTGAGAGCGAGACAACCAGTGTTCAGCCATACATACTGTATAGGAAGCCAAATTCACTGCAAGTTCAGGAGTGAAATGATTTGCGCAGACATAAGTCATGAGTAGATTTTAAGACGCATTAGCTTCAAAAACAGAAGTTATCCACTGCGTCCTCCTCAGTGGTTTGGATGTTGGGAGAAAATGAAGACTCTTATGTTCAGTCTTACATCCAAACACAGAGCACGGGGATTGCTTACGAGACATTGTTGATGTTACAGCTGCTCGAGAGTAGAGAAAATGGAGGACAGCGTACAAACTCTGAGAGCGGAAACTATAGCAATGCAGGGCTGTCAGTCAGCCGATGTGGGCGGGGCCTAACAGTGTTGGGGGGTAACGCATTACAAGTAACGTGAGTTACGTAATCAGATTACTTTTTTCAAGTAACTAGTAAAGTAATGCATTTCTTTTTCAATTTACAAGAAAATATCTGAGTTTCTTTTTCAAAAAAGTAATGCCAGTTACTTTGTTTTCCCATTTATTGACTGACAGCTCTCCTGTCCCCATATTGGGAGAAATCGGAAGTGCAGCGGAGTTGTGTGCGCTGAGTGAACATGATGTTACTGTAGTTCTAGACTAATTGTGAATGTGTAATTCATCCCACACACAAAAACAGATTTAGTATTCATCAAAATGAATTAAAACAGTGAAATGCAAACTCAGAATATGACGCAAACCAGCAATACTTAAATATGTTAAATAACACAATGTATTTAATCCCATTTTATTAACCAATGTCTTTGCTGCTGACCTTTGGTTGTCCAGTTCAACCATACTAATAAGCAAAAATGACTTTAGATAAACTAACAATTGTGCTTCATTGTTTTTTTATTGCTGAAGAGTGTTTCTTCTCCAGCGTTCTACTGTACAGACGTGAATGTACTTTTGCTTCAGCCTGAGGTTTATTCATTACACTTTTTGGTGTGAAATGGCTTTTACATTTGCTATAAACAGAACTTCTTATATTAAAAACAATCAAGCCCTGCTCATATTTAAAAAGTAACGCGAAAGTAACGTAACGCATTACTTTCCATAAAAAATAACTAAGTAACGTAATTAGTCACTTTTTTAGGGAGTAACGCAATATTGTAATGCATTACTTTTAAAAGTAACTTTCCCCAACACTGGGGCCTAAGCAATGTGATGTCACAATGCTTAGAAAATCAAAATGGCATGCCTAGTTAGACTGATTTGGATAAAAAAAATAAGGAGTGGGTGGATTTTTATCATTGTTCGGTGGTTGTGTTCACACCCTTCAACACACATTTATGTCCAAAGTGGATTTTGCATAATAGGTGCCCTTTAAAGTGACAACAGGCTAATATTCCTGCAGCCGACTGTGTGCTTAATATTAATTAAACAACAAAAGACAAAGACAATATTGCTCACTGCTTTTGTAGCTTTATTAAACAACAAACCTAAGATGTTTTATTTTATATTTGATTATTCAATTTCTGTAGTAGACTGTTAGCTGAATACTTTATACGTACATTAAAAAATTAAAGTGCTGTTTGTTTCATTTTTTTTTTATTCTATTGTATTTGTCCTTTGAGTTGACTGCTTAATTATTTTTCAATCATTTTTGAGGACTTTTTTTTATTATTAGTTACCCTAAGTAATATTTACCAGTTCATGCTTTCTATAGATATATTTCTCATGTCTGTGAGGCAAGTAGCCAATACGCTGCAGTTTCAATTCATGCATGTGCCGCGCTCCTGTTCAAGGAGACCAAGACGGCAGAAAGCACATCCTGTTTGTTTTCTTTATTTTACCAAAGCACAACGTTTTGCTGATACTGTGTGTACACAAATAAAAGTAGACCCTTACAGTTTCAACTGATGTATTACTCCTATGTGTATGAGGAAAAATTATGGCGTATTTTAAGTTATTTTCGCTGCTATAATAAAAAAAAATGCCAGTGATCACGCCGGCGCCTCCATGTCATGTAGCACGCTAATCGCTTCCGAACTCCGCACCAACACTTGCCAAATAGTGCACATTTATCTAAGTTAATGTTAGAGCGAGCTATACAGTATGTAAAGCTGCTACATAGTACATGTTTAAATTTCAAATGATAAGCCATATTTGAGGTTGATGAATGACAGACAAACGTTAGGATTTCCTGCCTGATAGGCTACTGTAATTACCTCAGGGACCAGCTATTAGCGATCTGTCTGTCACGAACACGGACAGTTTTTCCTGCGATTAACCGAGTAATATCATTTTAAACTAAGCGTCTTCTCGTCAACTAACGGTTAGCCCTGAGCAACAATAATAGTGATGCTTGCCATAGTAAGCAACACAAACAAACAAATAAACTAATATACAAACTAAAATAAATGAATAACGACTTTATATTCTTTTGAGTTTTTAACTCATTTATTATATTTTACTTGTTTCAACTTATGAATGAAAACCTTTTCCCAAATATACTAGTTTAAAGGTCTCTACAATACGACAAAGACATTAGGAGATAGCCCAAAAATATCTACTGAGGTAAAAGTCCATACCGTAGTACAACCATATCTAAGATTTTCTATTGGAGGACCTGTTAAAACACAGGTGTACTCCCACCCTTGGCTTCCAGATCATCAGAACACGACAAACAAACAGAAAGCATGAACTTCTGTGAACTGAACACTGCTGAACAAACTCACGTCTACCAGTAAATTAACTGACGTTAGACATTATATGTAAGAAGCACACTATATTTACTCACCATCATGTTGTTTCAAACCCATTTGACTTTATTTCTTTTGTGGAGCACAAAACAGGTTAATTTTTACAGAACATCCTGATCTATATTTCTAATATAATGTCTAATAAAGCATTAAAATGAAAAGAAAAAGAAAGTCAAATGGGATTGGAATATCATAAGGTTGAGAAAACGATGACAGAAAGTTCAATTTTAGGTGAACTCTTCCTTGAATGTCACATTTGCCATCATTCAGTGTCAGAAAGGTGAGAAATGGTTGTTAAATAGTGAACAAGGAAGCGAAAGTCATTCTCTAATCAGCTAAAGGTCAAAGTATCTGCAATGAATAAATCAGAAAAGGTTTCCACTTAATCTTATCCATCTTATCACAGCCAGCAAAACACGAAGCTGTTCAACAGAGGGTCATTCACAGCACATGGTGTGAAGCATGTGCACTCTTTCTTCATTTTTCAGTGCAAATCTTTCCCCCACCCCTTCGCTCCGGTCCATCCATCTGTTGCTACTCACAGGCGGTGCAAAGATAATTAGGGAGACGTGCAGGAGGAAAAATCAACAGGGCTTGGATAAGGCCTATCAGATATTTGCAATGCAAACAGCCGGAGCATGGTGTGCTTCTGACCCCTCAGGATTCAGGTCACTGGCAATCATTTACTATACTGTAGCCAAAAGTACTTCTACAGGACATTCGTAGTGCAATTAGCATGTCAGCTGTGTGTCATGTAAAAGACAGGTTCAGCATAAACACTTGATCACAATGTATTTGAACAGACCCATAAGCAGCTAGTACATGAAACCAAAGGGAAATAAGTGAGAAAGGTGAATAATTTGTGGCCAGGTTTAAAGGGCAAAGCATGAAAAGAAAAAAGTACTTCAAAGCGACCAGAGCCTATTATTTACAGACAGACAGACAGACAGACAGATCGATAGATAGATAGATAGATAGATAGATAGATAGATAGATAGATAGATAGATAGATAGATAGATAGATAGATAGATAGATAGATAGATAGATAGATAGATAGATAGATAGATAGATAGAACAGTCCAGAAGCCTCTCAAGGTGAATCAACACACATGCTACCAGACATGTAAAGCCAAGTCTTGTTAGAAATGGAGATTTCAGTGATGAATCAACATGCATAGCACGTCTACAGACCTGTTCAGAGGGCAACTGCTGTATGTGGGGATGTGCGGTATTTTTAGCATTTATAGGCACTAGCCTTTTTCTGCCACCCACCAAGAGAAAAGGACAAATTAACGTCTTTTCTGAGTCAACATATCTGAGTTTACAATGGAGGAAATAGCCCCAAAATCCTGTTGAATTTTTTTTTATTTCTAAGCACCCTATTGACATGTTACATTGTAATGAGAATTTGGGTATTTGTTGTCATATAAATAGTCATTTTGACCCTGAGAAATATTATTTTCCACACTGCATATGGTGAAAGCTCATGCATTTCATTTGTGATAGTTATATAAGGGGTGTTTGCTGAAATGACATTAAGCAAACAGCTCCATGACTTTAAATATTTGAGCTATAATACATTATTAGTTTTTAAAACCAGAAAGTAAAGTAAGCTGTCTCAGCATATACAGCATATATGCAATCCATGCAATATAAGACACTGGCTCAGTTTAGGACCAGATAAGTCATAATTTTGTTATAATATGATACTGTTTTGATGTGCAATAGTTTCTATTTATTATTTTTCACAGTGTTGCACAGAGTTAGGGTTAGCTTGACGTGCAAGCATCATAATATTTATTAATTATAATAATAGTACATGGAACTCATTATAATTAAAAACAAATACAAAAATGTACTGTCCCTATTTTTTAATTCAGATAGTAACAAATGAGATTTCAGCTATACTTTGACCACTGAACTAGGAAATGTTCCTGGTTTCCATTTCAGAAATCTGGTCAGCTTAGCTTGCTTGCACCTTAATCGGCTTGTTTTTAAAGAGCCTGTAGCAGGTATCAGGGCTTTCAGTGAATAGCACAACTCTGTGGAATTGGCCAGAAAGAACAAGGTAATTACTTTGAGTGTCGATCTATCTTTGGTCTTGCTTGACTGCTTTAGAAACAGCCACTTTTAGCCCCCTGGTGACACTTAATGGGCACAGCACTCCTACTGCCCTTGTTTAAAGGTGAAGTGTACAATTTTCCATGCTAAAATACTTTCTTCTATGCCAACTTAATGTGCAGAGAAAAATATAGGCCCTTTGTAGGATAATTTCTCAGTAAAGATGGTGGTGTCAAAACAAAAGCTCTATTTCAGCATCTCAACTTTAAGCCCGACTGTTGGCTTAACCAACTGTGTTTGGGGGCGGGACTATCTGTTTATCTAACCAATGAAATGCAGGGTGTGCGTTCAGCAATTCTGGCTGAAAATATAATTTTTGATGTTGAAGGAATAGTTCATCCAAAATTCAAATTTGCTAAAAAACAAACTTTACACACCCTCAGACCTCCAAGATTTTGAGAAATGTATCATTACATCACTTGCTCACTATTGGATCCTCTGCAGTGAATGGGTGCCGTCAGAATCAGAGTCCAAAGATCTGATAAAAACAGCACAATAATCCACAAATAATCCACATGACTGAAGTCTATCATTTAACATTGTGTATATCAAAAAGCTGTGTGTTTGTAAGAAACAAATCCATCAAGACATTGTCTTGTCTGTATCAGGTGAGAAATATGCACAGATGAAGCACCATTTACAAGCGAAAACAGTCAAAAACAGTTCTAAACAACAGGGGATGGACATTTTCACTGGAGGATGTGTTATTATGAATAGGTATTTTGGCCTAAACCGAAGGTTTAAAGTTAAAATACCTAATGATGGATTTGTTTCTTAAAAAACATGCAGATCTTCATTTCACATGACATTAATTGTTGGACTGGAGTGGTGTGGATTATTGCGATGTTTTTATCAGCTGTTTGGACTCTCATTCTGACGGCACCCATTCACTCCATTGGTGAGCAAGTGATGTAATGCTACATTTCTCAAAATCTGTTCTGATTAAGAAACAAACTCATCTACATCTTGGATGGTCTGAGGTTGAGTTCTCATTTTTGAGTGACTACTGCTTTAATAGCACAGAAAGTATACAATTCAGCATTAAATACATTCATATAGAAATGAATTAGTAAACAAAAAAGAGATTGTTTTCACTACATTCAGTACATACAAAGCAGACTAGCCTGTAGCTTTAACCTTGGTCATGTTGTTGCTGCTGCTCTTTTCCTCTCAAGCTTGTGCTAGCAAAATTATCCTAAACAAGGAAGTTTTACAGATTATATTAGAATTTCATCAAGGTGACCAGATATCCAGTTGTTGTTGTTTTTTTCAGGACAGTCCTGTAAACAAGATGCTCATCTTGTGTCCTGACATATATTGTGTACCGTTTACTCTTCTAGGAGCAGTTCATATAAGTCAGAAATACAATATAAGGTTGTGGAAGCAGGCTAAATAAATGAAGGTGAAAGCTGATCAGTAGTTGTACATGCACAGGAAAAGGTTAACCCAGGCAACAGCGTGGCAACCAACGCTGTCACCGCAGACTGATGAGGCACAGGGAAACAGAATTAGTTGAGACGAGACCTGACACACTCCTGAGAATTAAATCACACACGCGCACTGCAGCGACCGGCTCCCCGGGCGGGAGTTGTCTTGATATTGCAGTCAGAGGCTCAGTGACTGGAGTTGCCAGCAAAATCAGAGAACTAAAACGACAGTGTGTAGCGCTCCAAAAAAATGATGCAGCACTTTTAGAGGACATGGTTTTTCCTCTTCCAAAATGTTTCAGCAGTGCAGTGCTTCTCAAGAAACTGAGCTGAAAATCTCCTACTTGGTATTTGTCTTCAGTTTTAACTTCACATGAATGAAAGCTCTGAAATCTTGTCATAAAAAATATATAAAAACAAGTTTCTGAATTGTTGTATTGCTACAGGATATATATATATATATATATATATATACCCTGTAGCAATACAACAATTCAGAAACTTGTTTTTATATATTTTTTATGACAAGATTTCAGAGCTTTCATTCATGTGAAGTTAAAACTGAAGACAAATACCAAGTAGGAGATTTTCAGCTCAGTTTCTTGAGAAGCACTGCACTGCTGAAACATTTTGGAAGAGGAAAAACCATGTCCTCTAAAAGTGCTGCATCATTTTTTTGGAGCGCTACACACTGTCGTTTTAGTTCTCTGATTTTGCTGGCAACTCCAGTCACTGAGCCTCTGACTGCAATATTATTTTTTGACTATATATATATATATATATATATATATATATATATATATATATATATATATATATATTTGGTTTGAGATATGTCATCCCTTTTTCATTTTCAAAACAGAACTTGATTTTCTCAGAATGTGTTTAATGTACTTTAAACGACTCTGTCGTTTGGTTGATACTCAGTCACAGTAATTGGTTGTTAGTGCACACATTAGATTTTATGGGTCATTTAATAAGTGTAATATTGTCGTCATAGAGTGCTGGGATTGACAAATTTTGGTGCAAGATATGTCAAGCTATGGACAATACAAAAATAAAATGCAACGCTGTGCTGTTGGTCTGACTAGTTTTTGCACAATAGAAATCGAGTCATTATTTTAAGCTTTGAGATATTTAGATTCAAACCAGATCATGTAGTTCGGTCGGTTTATTTAGGTAGCTGGATGAGTTAAGACTTTGTCCTGGTGACTTCCCTATTTTCACTGTAAACGCTGGTTAAAAATACTCAGTGCAAGCACAATATTACACAGGTTGACCGGAAGAATACACTACGAGGCAGAGACACTTCATTTTGTTTCTTATGATCTTAAAAAGCTGGCTGAATACTTTAAATGGTGAAATACTATGCAAAACTGCAATCTAGACAAAGACGGAGAAGCTCAAATGTAAAATTGTCATTTTTTTAACATTATTTTGGTCACTACATCATTCTCATACCATATATCATAGGTTTGATTACTTTTTACTATATTTTTTACTTTATAATTTACTCACCCTCAGGCCATCCAAGATGTAGATGAGTTTGTTCCTTTATCCGAACAGATTTGGCGAAATTTAGCATTACATTATTGGTGGTTTAAATGAAAACATCATTAATTGATTGACTGGAGTGGTGTGGATTATTGTGATGTTTTTGCACAATAGAAATCGAGTCATTATTTTAAGCTTTGAGATATTTAGATTCAAACCAGATCATGTAGTTCGGTCGGTTTATTTAGGTAGCTGGATGAGTTAAGACTTTGTCCTGGTGACTTCCCTATTTTCACTGTAAACGCTGGTTAAAAATACTCAGTGCAAGCACAATATTACACAGGTTGACCGGAAGAATACACTACGAGGCAGAGACACTTAATTTTGTTTCTTATGATCTTAAAAAGCTGGCTGAATACTTTAAATGGTGAAATACTATGCAAAACTGCAATCTAGACAAAGACGGAGAAGCTCAAATGTAAAATTGTCATTTTTTTTAACATTATTTTGGTCACTACATCATTCTCATACCATATATCATAGGTTTGATTACTTTTTACTATATTTTTTACTTTATAATTTACTCACCCTCAGGCCATCCAAGATGTAGATGAGTTTGTTCCTTTATCCGAACAGATTTGGCGAAATTTAGCATTACATTATTGGTGGTTTAAATGAAAACATCATTAATTGATTGACTGGAGTGGTGTGGATTATTGTGATGTTATTATCAGCTGTTTGGTCTCTCATTCTGACGGCACCCATTCACTCCATTGGTGAACAATTGATGTAATGCTAAATTTCTCCAAATCTGTTCTGATGAAAAAACAAACTCATCTACATCTTTTAATGGCCTGATTCCATTTTTATTTTTGGCCAAACTGTTCCTTTACAGAAAATATTTGGTAGATGTGACACTCAAAAGCTTCTCAAAAACATTATTCTTTCAAAATATCAATATAAAAGTAAAATCCTCTATAGGATCTCAGTGCGCACAATTCCACATTTCAAAACATTTCCTGTAGCTTCCGGTTGTACATTAGCAAGGTCAAGGTAATATTATCACAGACAAATCCCTCAGGCCCCAAAAATAGCACGAATGAACACTAAAGCTTAAGCTCGTTATTCGCTAATAGTAGACCACATTAGCACCGCCTAGCATCACATTATCATTCCTAGGTTGTGTCATAGAGGAAAGCTGACCCTAATACCTTACTATACCATGTATGTGGGTCAGAACGGACAATCTCCTTTTCATGTGGCTCTTATTCACCTGTTCTTAGTGCTTAGCTTTCCCTTGATTAGAACTACTATTTATACAGCTCCAAATCCTTAGGCTCCGCCCACCCGCATCCAGCCGAGCTCATCCTGTTTGCCAGTTAACCTCTGCAACCGGCTAGATTAGAATGCTTGCTAATTGCATGCGAGTATTTGTTTTTGTTCTTGGAGGACAAAGAATACCAGTGAAGGATTAGCTATATTTTGACAATCTCTGAAGAAACTGAGTGGTGTTCCAAATGCTAAACCGGCTAGCCGATGTCTCAGAGCTCTCGGTTTAAGATGGAGACACTGTTCTTTCCTCCCTCAGTTGTTATTTTGATGTATATTTCTATGTCATGGGAGTTCATTAGCAGAGAGCAAGAGCACAGGCCAGAGAACATGAGGAGATCCAGAACGACTGAACCCTCAGGAGCGCTGCACACCGCAGGGAACCTGAGAGTCGATATCAGCTCTCAGCACAGACAAAGGCAGGAAAGGACGGAGAGAGTCTTGCCTGCTCACCATGCAGAGTTGAGTAGTAGTAGATTCCCAAATGAGTTCATTACCTCTTCAACGCAACAGGCAATAATAAAGTTTACTCTACTCTACTGCTCTTCAAGAGGTAGCACTCACTCTCACTTCTGCACGTTTTTGAAAGTGTCTATATATACATACTAGTGAAATACATCAAGACTAAAGGACCGTTCACTCCAAGAACGATAACTATATTAGAGGCCACACCTAAGCATGATAACGTTTTGTTTATTATAAATGCACTCTGCCGCTACGTCATCTTTAAATGCTCGAGGTGGATTCTGATTTTTTTTATCGGTCATCAGATGGAGAAAATCGTTCTGAAAGTGATTCCAGCAAAATTGTTCCTCTGTGTCATTATTGTTATTATTGTTTGCATAGTTATCGTTGTTATGGAAGCTTGTTTCCACGAAGGGATAAAGAAATTAAAAACGTAATTCAGACTTTTTTCCTTACAACTCACAACAAACATTATGAGTCAAACGTTAAACTTTATCTCACAGTTCGGAAAAATTTTTTCCCTCGCAGTTATGATTTCCAGTTATGAAATTCTTTGAATTGTGAGATATAAACTAGCGAGAAAACTTCTAATTGCAAGTTTATAAGAAAGTTCTGAACTGTGAGATACTCGCAATTGCAAGATCAAGACGTCCAAATAGTGAGATGAGTTGCAATTACCTTTATTTATTGATTTATTTATTTATTGTGGAAACAAAAAAAAAATTAAAACGAAGAAATAAACAACAACAGACTTACAAGATGTAAACTCAGAATTCCGAGAAAAAAGTCATAGATGTGAGATATAAACTAGAATCATATCTTGTAATTTTGACTTTTTTTCTCACAATTGGATGGATGGATGGATAAATAAATAAATGTGAACTGTGAGATATAAACTCATAATTGATCACCTTTTAAAAAAAAAATTTATTCCATGGCGGCCTTCAATAAAGAACAGCATTTCTTTTAAATAGAAATCTTTTGTAACATTATAAATGTCTGTTACTGTCACTTTTGATCATTTGAATGCATCCTTGCTGAGAAAAAGTATTAATTTCTTTCAGAAAAAATATTTTACTGGACCTAAACCTTTGAACGGTAGTGTATTCTGTATACTCTTACTATTTCTGCCAAACAGCCAGCTGCCATAAAAACAACTATGTAGCACACTACAGTTTCAAAGGTTTATCTTAACATAATGTGTGTTGTTTAATATTGTTGTCTAATATTTCGAATATAGCCTATGTGTCTGAATATGCAAACGTCCTTGCTTCATGCAAAAAGCAATATGTCAGATTAAACATGTAGATACAGCACATGCTTCCTTAATAGCCAAGAAATCAGTAAATAAATGTGAACTGTGAGATATAAACTCATAATTGATCACCTTTTAAAAAAAAAATTTATTCCATGGCGGCCTTCAATAAAGAACAGCATTTCTTTTAAATAGAAATCTTTTGTAACATTATAAATGTCTGTTACTGTCACTTTTGATCATTTGAATGCATCCTTGCTGAGAAAAAGTATTAATTTCTTTCAGAAAAAATATTTTACTGGACCTAAACCTTTGAACGGTAGTGTATTCTGTATACTCTTACTATTTCTGCCAAACAGCCAGCTGCCATTAAAACAACTATGTAGCACACTACAGTTTCAAAGGTTTATCTTAACATAATGTGTGTTGTTTAATATTGTTGTCTAATATTTCGAATATAGCCCATGTGTCTGAATATGCAAACGTCCTTGCTTCATGCAAAAAGCAATATGTCAGATTAAACATGTAGATACAGCACATGCTTCCTTAATAGCCAAGAAATCAGTATACTATGAAAGTATGGGAATTTAAAATGTTCAGATTAGCATACTACCATACTTTTCTTACTGTATAATACACTGTGCACATTTTCTTTATGCACAGAATAGCCTAGGTTAGCCAAAATGCACCTAATATGAAACATAAATGAAATATTATTAAATATAAAAAATTGCATCATAATGTACCAATTAGTACACATTCTAGATTTAACTGCCACCTTTTGCACTCAGTGTAACATTTTCAACTTTTCTGCAGCTGTAACAAACAGTATCAATTAAAGTCAAGCAGGTAAAAGTAGATGTAAAGTTAGCAGCGAGACACCACCTGACAACTGCTTGTCCAGCAGAAACTTTTCCACAAGACTCCTCATATTTAATTCAGAGCGACCTCAAGAAAGAGTCAGGCCTGTCTGCTGACAAATCCAAAGCTTCTGGAATATGAGCCGCAGCTATATACGCCCACACAGACAGGCTCACATACACAATTGTGCTGCCTGTGATTTAAAGCGAGCTTCCCTCCGTATCCCATGGGGTCTGATTCCCCTCCACGTGTCAATCGGCAGGATTTCATTGTGCTGTCTGATTATGAAAAGGCAACCGGCATTTAAGGCCACTTCAGATCTGTCTGTAAGACAAAGGAAGGACAATGGCAGACTAATCGGATGTCTTGCAATCACACAGCAGTGTCAAAACTGCTTTTGTTTTGATTTTGTCACACTTTTTGGCTCTTTTGAGCTCTTGTGATGTGCGACCTCAGAAAAAAGCATCACATCTGTTAGCAGTCAAATCAAAGACGCAGAAGTAAAACACAAATCCACAGTTGTTTTCTGTACGCCTGGAGTATGAGTCATCACAGCAACGCTTGAAAAGCATAATTGCATTTTCTATTTCGGTCATTGCGACAAATTACCAAACAGGGAAAATGTAAATGAACTGTTAATAAGAACTAATCAGAGGACAGCGGAGAAGAATAATGTGTAATTAGGAAATTAATCATTCGGAGGCTCATTCTGAGGCTTTTTGTGTAAATTAGCAAGGGAAGGATTGTTGCAAGGAAATCAGGACAAACTATTTTCAATGTTGTCCCAATCAGACCCACTTTTTTAAACACTCTCAGAAAAAAAGTACTGTCACTGGGCCGGTATCCTTTCAAAAGGTACAAGTTAGGTCCTTTTAAAGGGGTCATATGATGCGATTTCAATGTTTCCTTTCTCTTTGGAGTGTTACAAGCTCTTGGTGCATAAAGAAGATCTGTAAAGTTGCAAAGACTAAAGTCTCAAATCCAAAGAGATATTCTTTATAAAAGTTAAGAGTCAGCCACGCCTACCTAAAACGGCTGGTTCTAACACGCCTCCACGTACCTACGTCACTATGTGGGAAGATTTGCATAACGCCGCCCAAATGTTCACGCAAAGAAAGAAGGTGTAACTTGTATTCTCGCTGTAGTATTGTTGTTGCCGCTGCCGCCATGTCGTGAAGGCACTGTGTGATTCGTTTGTGAAAGCAAAACTACTTTGTTTGGCCTTCCAAAAGAGAAGAATATCGCTTCATCATGCCTAGAGCTGATCCGTGCTGGTCGCTGAGGAAATACTACAACTTTGCGCTGTGGATCGCCGGATCGGCTTTCACCGTGGACGAAGCGGAGTCCAGCCCGGGGTCGTCACATGTGGTTGCCGCAGGCATCACAGTGTGTGAGGGGCGTAACATTTCCATCAAACGCTTGAGGTATTCGGCCAATCACATCGCACTGGATAGCTGGCCAATCAGAGCACACCTCGCTTTTTCAGACCGATGAGCTTTGTAAAAATCGACGCATTTCAGAAAGGTGGGGCATAGAGGAGAAACAATAATGTACAGTATGTGGAAAATAATGTGTTTTTTGAACCTTAAACCGCATAAACACATTTCATTACACCAAATACACCAAATAATGTTCTTTTTAGCAACATCATATGACCCCTTTAAAGTACTAATATGTACCTTTAAAGGGATAGTTAACCCAATAATGAAAATTAACCCATGCCATCCTATACTCAACCTCAAGCCATCCTATAGGTGTATACAACTTTTTTCTTTCAGATAAATACAATCAGAGTTATATAAAAAAATGTCTTTGCTCTTCCAAGCTTTGTAATGGCAGTGAATGGTGGTCGAGATTTTGAAGCCCAAAAACATGCATCCATCCATCATGAAAAGTGCTTCACACGGCTCCGGGGGGAGAATAAAGGTCTCCTGAAGCGAAGCGATACGTTTGTATAAGAAAACTATCCATCTTTAAAACTTAATGAACAATAATCTCTAGCTTCCGCTAACTGTGTTCACGAGTGGCGTCCCAGTATTATTCTTCTGACATGTCCTTTGATTAGTTCTTATTTACAGTTCATTTACATTTTCACTGTTTGGTAATATGGACTACGTTTATGACATTTTTATAGTGCATTTTGGAGCTTGACATTATTAACATGCATTTTTGTTGTTTGGAAAAGAGCGGCTTGGACATTATTCCTAACGTCTCCTTTTGTATTTTATGGAAGAAATAAAAATATAGACTACCATTCAAAAGTTTAGGGTTATTAAGATTTTTTAAAGATATTAATATTTTTATTCAGCAATGATGCATTCAATTGATTAAAAGTGGCAGTAAAGACATTTATAATATCTAATCAAATATATTTATAATGTAATAATAAATTATGATTGATGTATATATGATTAATAATATGATTAATAATATAAATCTAAAGATTTCCATTTCAAATCAGTTATGTTGTTCTGAGCATTCTATTCATCAAAGAATCCTGAAAAAAAATGTATCACAGTTTCCATAAAAATATGAAGCAGCACAATTGTTTTCAACCTTGATAATAATCAGATATGTTTATTGAGCAGCAAATCAGAATGATTTCATTTCAGTTACATTTGAAAATATATTAAAATAGAAAACAGATATTTTAAATTGAAATATATTTCACAATATCACTGTTTTTACTCTATTTTTGATCAAATAAATGCATCTTTGGTGAGCATAAGAGATTTTTCTCAAAAACAATAAAATAAAAATCCCCAAACTTTTGAAGGATAGTGTGGCAGTTTGCATATTATGACAATTTGTCATTTTTGGAACTATCCTTTTAACTTGTATTGAACCCAGAACATTCCTTTAACAAAAGGTTAGTGGTGTTTGGTTTTATGGTGTTGGGACAGTGCAGTGTGGACTAACAGACGCAGGTGCTGGTCGTTGTGTCTGTCGAGAGGCCCAGTTCAGTCAAGGTTGAGCTAATCACTCTGTCGCTGCCTTCTGGCACCGTGATGAGTCATAGAGCCTCTCAAAATCGGACCAATCACAGCACACCGACAGGAGAATCTCTAGCACTTGCTCAGCGACCTGCTTCTGTTTGGCCGCTGTCCAAGGTGCTGAAATCACAAACGGTGAAAGCCAGAACAATGCTGACATAGACACAGAAAGCTCACCATCGCACATGACATTAACTCAGGTGGAAAATAAAAACCTGTGCTGTGCTTATTTCCAACACAGATGCAAACTGGTCGGATATCAAGTTTGGGGTTAAAGGTAGGCTCACGTATGGCTTATGATAATTAATAATAAAGGTAGATAGTCAGTCAGATTTTCTTGATCTATTTTCCCTTAAGAGAAAAATGTTTTATATGCTCAAAAATATTTTATATAATAAAATTGTGATAGATAAAAAAATACAAGGACATCTTAAAATAAAATACACTACCATTCAAAATTTAGTGTTTGTAAGATTTTTTATGTTTTTGAAAGAAGCATGGTATGCTCACCAAGGCTGCATTTATCTTATCATATAGACAGTAAAAATAGCAATATTGTGAAATATTATTACAAGTAAAAATAGCTGTTTTCTATTTAAATATATTTTAAACCGTAATTTATTCCACACTGTAAAATCAAATTAGTTGGGCTTACTTAAAAAAAGCATGCAAACCGATTGCCTTGAAAAAACTAAGTAAAGTGAAATAGGAATAGTATGTTGTACTGACAAATGCTTAGTTAGTATAGTTTACTTCCACGAGAGTAACTAAAAAAGAACTGTAGGGGGTACTTGATCCTTTCATTTAGCTTTACTCATGACTTAGTATAGCTACTCACTGACTCCCAGAGTGCACTGCGACATGAATAAATTATGCAGTTGCTTTGTTTTACAGTTGTTGATTTTATTTGCCAATTTTATTTGCTGTCTTGTGTCAGTAGTAGCACAACAAAAAGAGCAAATAAAATGGTTATTGTTACAATTAATGAAAATAAATGAAACTGAATTGTTCCCAATGTTGTGATTCACGTGCTGAATGTTTAAGTCTGTGTGACTTTAGCATATTACCACACACTATTTGAGGTTTATATTAACCCAATTATAAGCTTCTTAAGGAATTTATGAATAATACATTTTGCATAAGTTCACTGACTAACACAAGCACAAAAAATAATACATTGTTGATTTAATTAGAAGATAAGTCACCTTCTAAATGCAACTTATTACTTTTCTTCCTTTGAAACCAAATGACTCTGATTTCATAATGCATTGCTGCATTAACAGGAAAATAATTATAGTAACATTAACAAAGTTCCAAGTACCCAACCAAAGGGAATGCTAATCACTATAATGGCGAGTTAAAAAAAAA
>NW_015505721.1:91122-96923 GCF_001515645.1 Sinocyclocheilus grahami | reverse complement strand
CTAACACACACACACACACACACACACACACACACACACACACACACACACACACACACGGTCTTTCTCAGCTTCTAGCCCACTCACTATGTAAAATTCAAAGCAGGTGAGCAGAAGGCCCCACAGCAAACGTGTTTACCCAGCCTGTGACGCACATCAGAGCGAGAGAGAGAGAGCAGGATAGTGCTGATGGAATGAGGAGGAGGAGACAAATGGGAATAGGAAAGAGAAAGAGAGAGATACTGTGAAAGCCAACACACTGATCCATGAAACAGGATACAGAGAGCACAGGTGATGAGTTACAGTGATAAATTAAACGCAGAGTTTCCTGATGCCCCTGTCTCTCATTCCCCAAAATATTTACTTTCTTGTTTTCATGTCCCTGTATATCGTGTGCATCTGCTCATTATAAAAGATTATACTATGGGGCTGTTGAATGCTTGAATCTGATTGGCTGACAAGTGTTCTAAGGTTTGCAATTATTTTCAAGGAGATGCACAGAGGTAAAGTAGTTCCAGGCATTCCCATGTCCCTATCACTTCGCCAAATGATTTCAGTTATTTCAAAGGTCAGCCTAAAACAGCAAAAGAAACAAAACCCACAACAACGCTGACCAAGCAAATAAATACCCTAAACAATAGGATAAAAGTGACAAATTACTTCCATAAATGTAATTTGCCACAAAATTATGTTTTATTATGTAGCCTACGGAAAGCAGACCTTTTTCCCGTAATCTCTCCCTGGCAAACGCACACATATGGTACGGACACGTGTTGTCAGCACTACTTTGACGATTTTATCAGTTAGGCAACTTAAAAGCTACATGACATTTCTCACTAGCGATGTAAAAACGCCACTGTTCTTAAAACAGATGAACAGTTTTGCTACTAATAGAGAGGCTGCTGCCAAACGCTCTTGAGTGATGCACAGACTCAGGTAATTCTCTCTCTCTAAAACAGCATTAATAACTGAATTAGTCTTCTATCAATGGCTCAAGCCTCCGTTACTAGGTCTACAATGATGTTTTGGAATTAGCAAAGGAAGCGTGCGATGAAAAGCATAACAAATTAGTACACACAGGGCTTAACATCAACTTTTTGCTCACTAGCCATTGTGGCTAGAAGTTGTCCAAAATTACTAGCTACTCAGCATTTTCACTGGCCACAATTCTGTTGTTGGGAAATAAAGTTTTATATGACTAGTTAATGCAAACTAAAATTTATTTAAATCAATTTCCCGGTCATTTTTTTTTGTGCTGATTTAAAGGCCATTTTTCTAACTGTATTAACATACATTCTAACATAACTGTATTAAATGTATGCGTCATCTTTCATATCAAATTTTTACATTTTATATATAATTTCACTTAATATAATAGGACAATATAGGGCCGTTACCAATCAAATTAAATCAGTATTTAAAAAAACCTATCTTTCCACTGCAGAAGAAACAGCGGCATTTAGATGCATTTACAAAGACAGCAGATGTGTGCAGCACATTTTATGGAGGACTGTTTACTGATCCTGGGAGAGTAACGTTAGACTAAAAGGCAGTTGTGACTCACGTAAGTACATTTTCTTTTACCATTTGCCACTGATGATTCAAACGCGAGCTTTGGGCAGTGTAGAGTAGCACTTGTTGTTTGTTGTTTCTCCAATCACAAATGCAGACAGGGTTTTATGTTTACGCGGCACGATGCAACGCAACGCGTAAAAAGACAGTATAAGTCATTATAATCAGTAATTATGTCCCCACTGGATGCAACAAATGCCTCGTTTGTAATGGGTTTTAATGTTTTTGTCTCGTCGCTCCGGCCTGACACTCCATCACAGTATGTGAGGGGCGTAACATTTCCGTCACACGCTTGAGGTATTCGGCCAATCACAACGCACTGGATAGCTGGCCAATCACAGCACACCTAGCTTTTTCAGACTGATGAGCTTTGTAAAAATCGACGCGTTTCAAAAAGGCGGGGCATAGAGGAGAAACAATAATGTACAGTATGTGGAAAATAATGTGTTTTTTTTACTTTAAACCGCATAAACACATTTCATTACACCAAATACACGAAATAATGTTATTTTTAGCAGCATCATATGACCCTTTTAATGAAGCTGAAATGTAGCACGAATGCATTTACACTGCAAAATGATAACAGCATAAATAATGTTATGAGCTTGGAGTTTAAAATCAGTTTTTTTAAATATACAAATATGAAATGTTGGGAAAAAGTGCAAAGATAAGCTACTTTTAAAAATGAAAGCAAACCGCCAGTAGGTGGCAGCAAGCGACTGTCTTAATGAGCCCTGTTTACATGGAACATTGTATTCCGATTAGCTATAACCAGTGTAAAAGTCCAATCTGAATGAAAATACTTCATGTAAACACCTCAATCGGAATAAAAATGCTCAAACTGATTGAAATTTCAGTCAGATTGAAAGGGGTGGAATAAACCTTTTCATGAACTGAGCAAACGAAAAATTACACCATGTAAACGAGCAGATCTGATTACTTCGAGTGGACGTCCTACCGTGGCAAAATCAAACTGGAGTGCGATGGAGACAAACATATTGATCAGTATTTTAAAAGAACAGAACCTAATTGAACGACTGGATGATTCTGGTCTTCCAAGGAGGGAGGGGTAGAAAATTGATGCTTCTTAGGGGCTGTTCACCTAAATGTGTCTCCTGGCGGAAAACAAAGACTTTTTAAGATGAAAATTACATGAAATTACCATTATAACCAGTAGATGGCAGCAGAAGATCACTCATTAGCTCAGTTGCCATTTCAACTAGTCCTTAGTTTTTTTACGTCTTGCTTTTGGGTTTATTATAAAATGATTATTGTAACACACTTTAGTACCTTTACTGTACTGAAGAATAAAGTATATCAACTGCAGGAAGTCACAAAGTCTCATTTAAAAAATAACTTAGCCCAAACAACAACAACCTAGAAGAGTTAATTATTTAAATACTTAACTAGTTACCTACAAATTAAATAAGTTAATTATTAATGGTATAACAATTAAATAATAATGCATTCAATATTTTTAGATTTAATATAAAAACTACATTCTTTTAAGTTTTATCTTTAACTGTAGAAGCTGCTAAATACATTCAGCCAATATAGACTTGTTACTCTGAATTTACTCTAAATCACTTAATGCACAGGTTTATTTTTGACATCGGCTTGTCCGATAGTTCGTTCCGTCCATTGCTGCAGTTATCGCTGTTAATCATATAGCAATGACTCATGGAACAATTTAGCGAATTCACTCACATTAGTCATTCCTGAAACAGTATACGGTAGTATACAGTATGGTCCTCTAAGACAAGCATAAAAGCTTTTCTTTAAATTCCGAATGGATTATGTAAAGAAAGGGCGCTCTCCTTATAGCACAGCTGATTTTGACAGTTGACCGGAAATGACTGAGCTGGCTTATCTAAAACCAGGAAGTAACCGTGCATATAGTCCATTATCCCTTACTTTTCAACCTGAGAGTAAAAAATAAAACCGTACTTTATTTCAACTTATATGTCACAGTTGTGAGTTTGTCGCACTTAAAGAAATCCAACGCAAATACCTTTTTCAGTGGTCCTACTTTTCAACCCCTGCCCTTCAAACACATAAGAGTGTTTTTTTTACAATCTAATCAATTCTAAATACATAAAGTCCTGCCCTGTTTTATTCTTTTTGAATACCCGTTTCACTTGAAAGTACATTACATTATTAAAGTAAAATAGGTTCTGAATGCCTTAGCGGTTCACTTGGCAGCCATATTTGTTCTGCCTGTTTTATAATACAGTAGGGTTACAGACTGTTCCAGTCCTGACTGCTCTGTCACAAATGTCGTGCTACTAACGTCAGGACTGATTCAACACAACAACTGTTTCACCCGTGCGGTGCGTCTACAAGGATTGCTTAACCTCGCTGATGGAATCTCTGGTACTCAAAATAGCTCTAAAACACTTCCCTGGTGTGGGACAAAAGTGTACCAAGAGTCCCATAGTTCCTCAGATGCTTTCTTGAGGGGTCAAAGACCTTTTACATTTCGTTCTCCTCCAGGGTAGAATGAAGGAGGTTTGTTGAGGACGTCAGGAAACATGTGACTGGTTTTAGAGTCAAACGCATGTTCTGACACGTTTCACTCGAATGAGCACATTCTGTTCCTTTGTGGTGACTTCTAAGACAACTACCACTATTACTTTTGCTATAGTTACGGTTTGGGATTTCAACAAACCCTTTATCCTAGGGGTTAAACTTTGTTGATTAACCCATCCTACACCGTTCATGAAAGACACCACAAATTATGCCTGTTGTGCTACTACTTTTCTTCATGATCAAATTCATAGTAGCACACCAAAATCCACTCAGAAACCCTTAGTAATTACCTAGCAACTACCATTCAGTACACCTAGCAACTACAAAGCAACACACACAAAATGATTGTCCATGGCAATCACGCAGAACACCCTAGCAGCATGGCAACTCTCTAGCAACCATATGTGATTTTAAAATTATTCCGAAAACCAGCATAACAACTCCTTGGCAACAACTCGGAACACCCTAGTAACCACATAACACACTTCAACTTACTCAGAGGACCTTAGCAAAAGCATAACAACTCCATGGCAACAACTCCGAACACCCTAGTAACCACATAACACGCTTAAAATTACTCTGAGGACCTTAGCAACAGCATAACAACTCCATGGCAACAACTCAGAACACCCTAGTAACCACATAACACACTTAAAATTACTCAGAGGGCTTAGCAATAGCATAACAACTACCTAGCAACCAAAAAGCACTTAAAATTATTCAGAAAACCTAAGCAATAACAACTCCCTGGCAATGGCTCACTACACCCTAGCAACCACAGCAGTGAGTTTTGCACAGGCAAGCAACACTTATTTTTCATTAAATATGAGAATCAACCTTGCTTTTTATATTCTGTCTTAGTTCTGGTAGGCTGCTTGTGCTCTTAGGGAAGTGTTGTGTACTTTTGACCTGTCAAAATCATGGAGCAGATCTGCTGGAATTTTAACGTCCCGCGACAGGTTTTGTTCTAGAGAAACGTCTCGGCTGCTCTTGTTCTAGTTTTGTGCTCTGCAAGCCCCTCTGTGGTTATAAGCACTGTTCTCCAGGCATTTCCCCAGAGACTGTCAGGATAAATTTAGGGGCGCCTTTGTGAGCCGAGCGTAAAAACATGCCGAGTACACACACACACACACACACACACACACACACACACACTCACTTTCTACCTCTAAATTTGGAGGACTGCAGTGCAGGGATATTAAAAAGCCTGAATCATTACAGCCTTCAGAGGCCTTGATAAATTACAGACACATCACAGGGCGGATGGGTCAGCGGATGGGCAGTGATGAGAGGAATAACAAACTGACTTCAAACTCACTTTTACTTCATTAACAGCCCACTGAAACCACATACAGACTGAGCAGAGACGCAGACGCTTTATACCTTGTTAAAGGAATAATTCTGGCATCATTTACTCTCCCTCATCTCAATCTGAACCTGTAGGAGATTGTGGAACATGAAAAGAGATGTTTTGAAGAATGTTCAAGCTGCTCCTTTTTAGGGGTTGCACAGACTAATTGGCTAGTCCACTTTAAAGCTCTGCCATGATGCTTTAAAGTGCACCTATTTACAATATGTAATATAAGTCTCAGGTGTCCCAAGAATGTGTCTGTGACGTTTCAGCTCAAAATACCACAAAGATAATTTATTATATCATTTTGAATATGCCTATTTTGAGTGGAAGCTGAAACAGGCTGTTT
>NW_015505721.1:84191-91112 GCF_001515645.1 Sinocyclocheilus grahami | reverse complement strand
AGAGGCCTTGATAAATTACAGACACATCACAGGGCGGATGGGTCAACGGATGGGCAGTGATGAGAGGAATAACAAACTGACTTCAAACTCACTTTTACTTCATTAACAGCCCACTGAAACCACATACAGACTGAGCAGAGACGCAGACGCTTTATACCTTGTTAAAGGAATAATTCTGGCATCATTTACTCTCCCTCATGTCAATCTGAACCTGTAGGAGATTGTGGAACATGAAAAGAGATGTTTTGAAGAATGTTCAAGCTGCTCCTTTTTAGGGGTTGCACAGACTAATTGGCTAGTCCACTTTAAAGCTCTGCCATGATGCTTTAAAGTGCACCTATTTACAATATGTAATACAAGTCTCAGGTGTCCCAAGAATGTGTCTGTGACGTTTCAGCTCAAAATACCATAAAGATCATTTATTATATAATTTTGAATATGCCTATTTTGAGTGGAAGCTGAAACAGGCTGTTTTCATGCATGTCTCTTTAAATGCAAGCCCTCCAGGCCTATTTTCCAGAATAGGGCTGTGCCTTTACAGCTCGTACCTCAGATACTCTGCTAAAAAAACATCTGCTTGGGTTTGATTATCATGTCTATTCTGCTGAAATCATGCATTTTAAACCATATTAGTTCAAACTTCTGATATACGTTTTTCAGAGCGCACACATCCTAAGCATGCACACAGTAAGCAGCACGTGAGTACTAAAAATGTCTTACTCTTTTTGAGTACTCTTTCATGTCTTATTGCGCTTAAACGGTCAAATACACACAAGTTTACATTAAAAACACATAAGTTACAAAAACACAATCGGTTATATCTGGGAAAGAAATTGCATGTTTATATTAGATGTAATATACAGTATCTATATTGCAGTCTACGCTGCTAATGTGACCCAAACAATAAAATAAAAACATAAAATCACCCAATGCTCTGAATTTAAAAGTTATATAGATTTAATAAAAGGACATTGCTTACTTGAATGCTGCTTTTAAAAGCTCTATTGTGAAGATCAACGTGGCGGATTGTGTGCGGCTCACTCAGGGCGGGGTCTCAGTCAACAGTCATGGGCGGGGCTTGTAAAATGTGATGTCACATTTTACAGATTGTGTGAACAGCTTGTTCTGAGACACTGCTTATGATTTATAGGGATAAAAAATGAGGGGTGGATTTTTTATCATTATAGGGTGGTTGACTTCAGTGCTAAATCTGCTCTCGCGTGTCTATGAACCAAACACAACAAGCCAATTTTTTTTATATGCAGAAGGGTGAATGACAATTTTGAAAACCATGTGAGCAAATGAGGACAGACTTTTAATTAATGCATGAACTGTTCCTTTATGAAATGCCCTTTTATAACCTTTTAAAGAAGCTGCTTTTATTTAAATCAACCTAAAATGTATGTTGTTTTAAGGTGGTGCTTTAAAATAAAATTTGTTAAGTTAAATATAATAATGATGTTATTAAAGCGACAGTACACCCAGAAATACAAAATTCTGTCATCATTTACTCACCCTCAAGTTGTTCCAAACGTATGTGTGTTTCTAACTGTTGAGCACAAAAGAAGATACTTTGTAGAATGTTTGTAAAGTAAACAGTTAACGGTAGCCATTGAATTCCCACTGAAAGTCGTTGGCTACTGCCAACAGGTTTGGAACAAGTAGACAGAATTTTCATTTTTGGGTGAACTATCCCTTTAAATGTTTCTACAGTAAGAATATGGGCAACAAATGTGCAAGCGATGATAAACAAAGCACTGGGCAACACTTCGGCTGTTATATGTGTGTGTATAAATATAGAGATACCAATGCAATGAACAAACCTTTCACACTCTTCTCCCTCACACATGTGCTCGTGATCCTGGCCAGACACACTAACACCACACCTAAATATACAGCACACAAAAGCACATGGTCAGTAGCAGCGCTTCTATGTTTAGATGGCTCTCCTGATGGAACGTCCTGCGGTGAGCAGGGGAAGGACGTCCCCTCATAGCCCTCGTAATCCTAAACTTTACATGCACCGTTAGTTGCACTCGCACAGCTCCTGTGATTCATAATTCCCGATTCAGCCGCAGGGAAACCCTGACATTTGCCTGGACGCCGGCCATGTTAGCGCTGCCCTTTGACCCGTGTCCTACTCATTTGAAATTATACTTTTTGCACGCTCTGTAGCAGGACATACTCAAACCCTTGTGAAAGAGAAGTGTGCTTAATTGTACTAGATGTGTACTTCAGATCTTAAAAGCATTTTTTTTTAAACTGCACTTGCAGATAATATAACATTAACAAAATAACAGGCCACTTAAGTCCACTTTTATCATTACATTTCTTGACACGCTTAAGTACACTTTTAATAAGTGAATTTTGTAATAAAGTATAAATTAATTAATTGCTTTAGCAATCGTTTGACATGCTCAAAAGACACATGCTTGTTTTGATATGCTGACTAACACAATAAAGCACAAATAAAATACTTGATTTCATTTTAACTGTAGTTAAACTGGCTGGAAACTTTAACCACATTTCAAAGACAATAGATGTAATTATGAAATTACATTTAAAGATGTATTTAAGTCCTACTTAAGTGGGTCAAAAAGCAATCTTATGTTCAACTGTTCAATAATCACAACAGTGTGACCGTATTAAATACATATGTAAATATGTATTGTCTTTTAGAAACTGCATTCAAAATCCACTGGGCTCGAAAATCTGAGGGGGCACGTGCCCTCTGGTAATAAGTGCTCTTTTTTTGTATGCTAAAAGTGTACTTCATTTTCACAAGGAAACCCAAGGACCGTGTGTGCTTGGCGTACATTTGAAGCGTGCAACGTCTTAACACGGTCTAAATCACATTAAAAGATTATATTACTCACGTACACACTTGGTACTTTCTAACCTTGAGCTTAAGAAACTGAAAGATGTCAAATAACTGTGTAGCTGCCGAAAGGCCTGGAGAGATTATGAAATCAAATCACACATTGCAAGTTTTTGCAAAACAAAACTGACCTTACCATGGTACCAGATGGTGAAACTAAGTAAAACCAAAGACCTGAATGATTGCCATATTCATATACTATGTTAATAATGGAATATTGTTAATTATGTTTAACAATAATTTAAAAATTGTATTTAAAAAAATTGTGTAACGTGTTTAAAACTGTATTTTGATGAGTTTGCAAACGATATTAAAATGAACACAGCTAAAATATGATCACAATAACAAAAAATTACGGAGGTGTGGGATTCTGTCCTCTAAGTGTGTGAGTAGGTAGCTGAGCAGACACACACACAGAAGAGCCTCCGAGAGCATCTGGCTCTCTTATGTAAGCGCTGCAGCTCTGTTAATGTCGAGCTCTCTCTCTGTTCCCATCAGCACGTGTTGCTCTGGGCCTGCGGGAACAGTGCAGCGCTGCCACCTGCTGGACAAACGCAGTATGGTGTTTTAGCTATATTATACGGATCAGCGACGTAAACCGTACCAAATATGCAGTGTCGGGGGTAACGCATTACAAGTAACGCGAGTTACGTGATCAGATTACTTTTTCCAAGTAACTAGTAAAGTAACGCATTACTTATTAATTTACAAGAGAATAACCGAGTTACTTTTTCAAAAAAAAATTTTTTTTCCAATTTATTGATTGACAGCTCTCCTGTCCCCATGTTGAGAGAAATAAGATGTTACTATAGTTTTAAAATAAATATGAATATGCATTAATTAATCTCCTCACTCACTCACACAGATTCAGTATTCCTCAAAATGAATAAAAATAATCCAATTCAGAATATGACGCAAACCTGCAATAATTAAATGTTACACAACATGAATATCCTTTATGTATTTAATCCCATTCTATTAAGCAATGTCTTTGCTTCTGACCTTCGATGATCCAGTTCAACCGTACTAATAAGCCAAACTTACTCAAGACGAACATTTGTGTGTTTTTTTATTGCTGAAGTGTGTTGAAATGTCTTCTTCTGCATTCTACTGTACGGACGTAAATGTACTTTCCCTTCAGCCTGAGGTTTATTCATTTCACTTTTGGTGTGAAAAGGCTTTTATATTTGCCAAAAAATATAACTTTTTTATTTTAAAAACAAACAAGCAAGCCCTGTCCAGATTTAAAAAGTAACGCAAAAGTAACGTAACGCATTACTTTCCATAAAAAGTAACTAAGTACCGTAATTAGTTACTTTTTTATGGAGTAACGCAATATTGTAATGCATTACTTTTAAAAGTAACTTTCCCCAACACTGCAAATGTGTAATGCCAAACGAAAAACATTTGATTAAAGTCAAACATCGAAATTAATTTATTAGTCTGAAGCGCATATAGGCCCCACAATACTGATGGTTTAGATACCAGAGGGTGTCAGCAGAAAGTTATCAAACCGATTTCTGTAAATATATCAACCAGGACTGATGTTTTAGATCGAAACTAATTAATACCACAAAACTAATCAGAGCTATTGTCAATCATTTTAAATGTCTATTGTTCAATTTTATAAATTATGAATTTATAAAAATTTTAACTAGGCCTACATTTAAAACATGAATTAAATAAACAGTTAGAAATGTTTCCATTCATTTGCCCATTTAAACACAAATTTATTTCCATTTTGTTTTCTATTTTTTTTATAGTATCACTCCTAGTCCTCCATATGTATATATTCTATATTGTCAGTATATTGAATACTGACAATATAGAAAAGTCTATGAAATAATGACCAATATTAATATAATTATTACCAAAAATAGATTTTAAACATTTCATTTACTTTATATATTTACTCATTTATTTTAATTACAAATTAGAAAACCTGGATTATCTAGTTTTATCTAGTTTAGCTGAAAATTAACTAATTTTCAACTTCAAAAATTGAGTTTAATATTTCCCCGAACATATTGAGACATTTAATTTGGGACATTGAATGTGAAAGTATGTGTTCAGGTGACAGCAAAACACCATAAAAATATAATTTAAGCAGTTTAGTCACTACCACTATCTGAGTACTTTTAGCATGTTAATTGGTATGACTATGCTAATTTATTTGGTCTTGGTGGAATAAATCTGCTACACAAGTTGTTCTTGCTGCTACTGTTATTGCTTCAGAGCAAGTATAATGATTTGCTACTACCAAGACATACACAGAAATGCTTCAGCTGCGCAAATAAACATACCTAATATTCTTGTAGCTGATCTAGACAAGTGGAGCTGGGGGAGGTGGAGGGTTTCAGAGTACCTCTGATAGCATGCTGCAGGACTGGCTTACAGCAAACACTGAACCAGACTATTTAAATGTTGAGCAAACAAGATACAGCTGAGCCAAAACTGCTTGTACTATGTAGTATACGATGTAAATGCTAGCAGATTACACGACAAAGACCAATCTGTGCCAGTCTAGAGTTTCCTGACTGAACTTCAGGTAATTATATAACACATTATGAATGCAATGCGTAACAGGAAAGACTACAGAAATAGTTTGAATGAATCATTAAAAAGACAAACCTTTTTGTGAATGAGACATCACAACCTGAACATATGAACACAGAGAATAAAATCAAGACAGAAGGTGAATTCCCCATGAAATTGTGTTTAATAGAGTTTAAAAATAAGGCTATGATGCAGTTTTAGCAAACTTTTGACAAGAAAAACACAGTAATGACAAGCTGTGGCACACACACAGCCAGTCCAGTAAGATTTAAGGGAAATAGCGACAACACACACACACTCACATCCAAACGCGGTAATATTTCTTAATCGTCTCCACACACACTCGCACATATACACACAACCACCCAAAAAGGTGGCGATAAACAAAGTTGAACGAACAAACTGCAGTGTACTTTGTTCGTTCATGCGAACAAAGATGAATAGCTTAATACAATAAACGTGTATTTCCGAATGACCCACGGAGGTTATGCGGTCTAATATGGTCAACATTATTAGTCAGTTCCTTCAATATGAAAACATCGCTTCTCAAAGGTGTCTGATGTAAAACAAAACAATATCGTCCTTGTTCACAAACATGTAAAAACTTACATTCTGAACCGCAACGTTCATTGTGAAAATAAATACTTGGAATGGCAACGACAATGATATAAAGATTCCCTTTATGTGTCAGAATTGAAAAGAAACAGACCGAATGCGCCCAAACCCGACCCATTTGCACATAAAAAGTCAAATATCATGTTGCATTGGTTTCAACAGACATCTACAATAAAAGTGTCGTACAGACCAGATACAAAAAGAGCGTAAAACTCTGATTAGAATTAGAAAACTCAACACACTCGAACCCAAGCCTGGGACATACAATACAGACAAAACCGACATTAATTATCTGAGATGCTTAGTGCTGAAGCAAGCAAAACTAAATCTGACACAATACAAAACATTTATTATACAATCCCTGTCAATTTTTTTTTAACTAACATTATTTTGTCCGTTTCGGTCCATTCAAGAGAATCACAGAACAGCGAAAAGCCTTGGCAATGCAAAATATTCGACAACTAGGCTGTTTAGTGTTTGTTATTTGTTCTACGTTTCATCCTTTGGTAAAAGGGCGGATCTTCTCAACTGCTATAAACACAACCGCATGTTGTTCTTTCCAGAAATTAGGTATGTCTACTGTTTGTTCGGTACTGTCTTTAAAGTGCCAGCAAGCTCTAGCGTGAGGGAAGCCTGAGCTAGAGTGCCTATGATACAGGCAGGGTTGCCAGGTTATCACAAGAAAACTCACCCAATCGCTACTCAAAACTAGACCTATCGCGTTTCGAGGGGGTCCCCAGTTAATAATCACGTTCAGGGGATAAATATCATGTTATTGGAGTTCCTTCAACCCGCGGACATGAAAAACAACCCGCGGCAACAGTGTCAAAGTAGCCCAATTCCGCGGGAAAACCGCGGACTTGGCAACACTA
>NW_015505721.1:82082-83660 GCF_001515645.1 Sinocyclocheilus grahami | reverse complement strand
CCCATTCACTGCAGAGGATCCATTGGTGAACAAGTGATGCAATGATAAATTTCACCAAATCTGTTCTGATGAAGAGAAGAACTCATCTACATCTTGGATGGCCTGAAGAGGAGTATATTTTCAGCAAATCTTCATTTATTTCTTTAAAACCTTTAGCACAGGATTTTCATATAGTTGCAATATAGTTGTGGACGGCTTCAAGTCAATGTTTTGTTCCTTCATTTCAACACTGATCAATTTTCTGTCAATGCCAGATTCATATATAACAGTAAAATTAAATAAACATCTAAGCACAAATATTAGAACTCATTGTGATGTAGGTATTAAGAACACTATTATTAATAATAATAATAATATCTGCATTAATAAGAAAAGTAGTATATTGTAAAATAATAAGCCCATGTGGGTTGACCTAGAGTTCTCGGTTGAACCTGCAGCAAATGATTTATCAGTCACTGTCTAAAGCAACCTGCCAGACTATAACATAACTGCGCTCGGGTTTGGCAGGAGCCGACTGCAGCTTCAAAGTGGGTTCAGCTGATTCATCATCTTCATCTCGATCCAAACCACCATCCTCATCACCTGAGAGAGGAAAAAGAGAGGCGCTATTATAACGTCCTGTCAGTACACCGTGTAGTTTCACTTTAAAAACTGGAGAACTAAATTAATAATGTTTTCAAAGGTATGTCTGCAATATTATTGGTTAATATTATTTTCCCTCATACATGCAACCTTAAATACATCAGCAGAAAAGTCTATTAAAACCTTTGATTAAAGATACTGACAACAAGCATTAGTCCCATTAAAATAATCTGCATTCATTTTGCACATGAATCGTGAACACTGACAAATATTAAGAACAGAAATGGTGTTCATTTTGATGTCTTGTCGTCTGTCTATTTTTTCCATCCACTTATATGAAAACCCATTCAGTTTTAATTTAGTTTTTAGTGATTATTTTCCACCACATTTCTGAATATGGATATATAAACACTGAACATGACCTTTGTAAATCTCTACTTTGGATTTAAATGCAAACTTATAGATGTACACAATGTAATTTAACTGCCCTATATTCCATTAACAGCCTTTTATTACTTTCAGACAAGTTCACAATGACACACCACCATTCAAAAGTTTTCAAAATATTTTTTGAAAGAAAATAAAATACTAGTATTTAGCAAAGATGCATTAAATTGTTCAAAAATGACAGTAAAGACATTTATAATGTTACAAAAGATTTATATTTCAAATAAATGCTGCTTTTTAAGCTTTCCATTCAACAAATAATCATGGAAAAAAAAAATTCATGCATTCAACAAAAACAACAAGAAACACAACTTTTTTCAACAATAATAAGAAGAAATGTTTAGGGCTGCAAAACATATATATATATATATATAAAAACACGTGTATATTTAAAAAAAATATTTGCATATATTATATATATATATATATATATATATACACTTGTATATAATTTATATTATATAAAAATATAAATATTTTATATATAAATTATAAATAAATATATAACATTTTTCCTTAATATATACATGTATGTGTGTGTATTTATAT
>NW_015505721.1:79123-81315 GCF_001515645.1 Sinocyclocheilus grahami | reverse complement strand
TGTGCCATGGAGCTGTAGGGTACATACGAACCCGTCACTGCACCATCCACAGTGTCATTGCCGTACACTCGCACCGCCCCACCTGGACGACAGGCGATCGCTCCTACAGTCTTATGAGCTGCTGGGGAATCAAAAAGATGTGTCTAAAGCGTTTAACAGAGCACCAAAGAGACAGTATCACGCAGTCCCTGTCAAATTCAATTTGCGAAATTACTGGGAGACACTCATTAATATTAAAGCATTAAAGCAAATTTTGGCTAGATGCAGATTCACTGTTGATCAGCCCAGAAAGATGGAAAAACAGTCAAGAGAGTGGAAGATCTGAGAGGAATTAAGAACTTGCAGATGAAATATTGAACAAAGCTGAGCAAGATGCAGCAAAGAAGCAAAGCAAGACAGGTTTGTCTCAGAATTAGCCTGCTGTCAACAGTGTTTCCCACTCACCCCTCTGACCTAGATATCCACACTGACCTACAGCTACAGGAGACAAGAAAGGCAAGAAAAAGGAAGACAGGAGGAGAAAAACAGAGAGAAGTGGCCAAAGAGACTGAAACTAATGCTGCCTTCCACATCAAATACTGATGTATGCATGTTTGCGTGTGTGATATTGGCTTACAGTCTGATAAAGGGATGGAGATGATGACACCATTTCCTGTTCCCACCCACAGCCGGTTACAGGAAACCATCAGAGCCGTGATCCTCACAAAAGAGAAGCCCAGTTTTCCCGTTCCTGTTAAAGACACGAGCAAGTGCATTCAATTGTTTAATTATTTAAATGCATAATATAAAAGAGCTCAAATCTTATTTCTTATATTTTGGCAACATACACCAACATTCAAAGGTTTGGGCTCAGTAACACTTTTTTTTTTTTTTAAAGAAATTTATACTTTGATTTAGCGAGGATACATTAATCTGATAAAAAGTGACAGCAAAGGCATTTATAATGTAACAAAAGATTTCTATTTCAAACAAATGCTGATCTTTTAACTTTCTATTCATCAAAGATTCCTGAAAGGTTTCCAAAAAAAAAAGTATTAAGCCGTTTTCAAAATTGATAATAATAATAGATGTTTCCTGAGCAGCAAATCAGTATATTATTATGATTTCCGAAGGATCATGTGACACTGAAGACTGGAGTAATGATGCTGGAAATTCAGCTTTGCAGCACAGAAATACATTACATTTTAACATATATTAAAATAGAAATAGACAGTTATGTTCAAATTGTAATAATGTTTCACAATATTGATGTTTTTTATCATATAAATGCAGACAAAAATATATTTTAAAATCTTACTGACCCCAAAATCTTGTACAGAAGGAAGTATGTGACATAAGGGTGAACAAATTATGAAATTTATTTTTGTAAATTAACCATCTAAATTGCACAACTTCCCTCTCAGAGCTGTGTAATTATAGAGAATTTACTCTTCTGGATAATATAATATAATAATATCATATCATATGAGAGGTTGTCCCCATGAACCTAAAACCATATATTCACAGTATTCTCACCTAACATTTTGCTGACATAAGGTTCAATGTCCACGTCCTGGAGATGCTGGAAGGTGTGAGCGTGGAAGAGGCGGAGGGTGGAGTCTAGCCGGATGGACACCCAGATACCGTCACCCACCCAGGCCAGCTGACGCACCTGACTCTCCTTACGCGGGTGGGCGTCAAAAGACTTCTGTTTCACACAGAGAAAAATCACAACACACTGTAAAGGATCCCACTTAAGCAATTCCATCTAATACGGCATGCAACACAATTCTAAAAATGCAAAAACTAATACAGTGAAGACTAAGACATCATTATGAACCTCTATTTTCATTGCTTTGGGCTGAATCACATAGATCTTGTTTCTGTAGCCGCACCACACTTTATCGTGCACGACGGTCATGCAGCGGATTGAGTGATGCGGCCGGCCGAGGTCCAAGAGGTGGTAGTTGGTTAAATCCCACTGGCTGTCTGTAAAAGCAGAACGAGGATGGTTTTAACAATTCAAGTCAAACTGAGAGGAGTATCTGAATTATTAGTGAACTGACAGTGTCTTACCAAGACCTCTGTGAAAGATGGCCAGTGTACCGTCAGCCAGAGCCACCAAAACACGGCCCTTCACATGTCTGTGTAGAGAAATAATGGTAAAGATCACTAGAACTCATGTTTGCTGCAGTGGTTTCTTTTGATTTCAA
>NW_015505721.1:73076-79109 GCF_001515645.1 Sinocyclocheilus grahami | reverse complement strand
TAATTAAAAAACTATATTTCAAAGGTGATTACAGTATTCTTGAGTTTCAACTTACACAATATTCAAGATGGAATCCTTCAGCTTGACAGCATGAAGACACTTCCTCCATCGAGCGACAGATGAGTGCACGTATAAACTACATGAAAGACATTTGCCAATGAGAAAAGTTAAACTCTCAGATCGCAAAACACTGATTTTGGCAGTTTGTATAGAAGACCTTTCAGTTTTTCTGTGTGTATTTGACAATAATCAAAAAGATCTGGAGATGAAGTTCATGCGGAGTTCCTTCATATAGTGAGACGACAGATGCTGAAAACACCATGAGCGTCACGCATGCTCGAGGATGTGTAGTAAATGAAACCAGCTGCTCATTCTCACAGAGACACACAGAACAGGCAGACTGCATATTTAAAATGACGTCACAGATGCAAGTTCATATTGCAATTAAAACCGTATTAACTGTGCGGCTCTACTTTTAATTAGTCAGATTCTGTGACATTCTGAGTTGTACAGTATCATTCCATCAGCTTTTTCTGCATCATGCAAATCAAAGGGCCCTATTTGACTTACCACAAATTTCAAGTTGACAAAAATACTCCAGGAAACAGGTTGTCAAACTGAGATCGAAAGACAGTATGGCAAATAGAAAAAACAACATACTACTATCCCTGACAGACCTATTTCCTTTCATAAATTATGCTGTTTAACAAAGTCTGTTGTGGCCAGATGCTGTTATGTTTGTGTATTTGAGTGCGTGTATCTCACCAGCCGTTCTGAGCCCCCAGCCACATGGTGGGCAGCACGCTGCTCATCCGCTGGATCTCTTCTTTCGCCAGATTCGTCTTTCCACCTGCTGAGGCCGTATCGTCCCTGTCCTGATTGGACTCCCTGACAAGGAACCCAACCAAGGATGAGTTCCCATCCACATCTGGATATAAATCAGCAGTGATAAAGATACTGTGCCCGGCTCACCTCTGGTTATCGTTGCCTGTTGAAGGCCCAGAAGACTCTGTTCCCAGTGGGTCTGTAAACACGTGCTCCGTGTAGATTCCTGGCTGGCTGGTGTCCTGTCCTGGGCTCTCCTGCTCTTCCTCAGTGGCCTCCATAGCCTCCTCTGCTGCAGGGAACCCATCTTCACTGGGAGCTCTGGAGAGATCTACAACAAGAGACTTCTGTCACGTTTACTTTTAACCCTATAAAGCCTGCTGTAGCAAATTTCTAGGGCCTTTAAGTTATCAACATGATCAAAACTTGAAAAACTTGTCGACTGACTGACCAGTAAAAGGCCTTTTAGCATCATTCTGAAAGCGTCTATTTTCAGGTTGTGGTTCACGTGTCTTTTTGCTGTGAAAAGCTTTTGAGGGATGTTAATTTGTTCAACTCATCCATTATTGTCTTGCATTTCATTACATGTTTTGCCCCACAATAAAAACTACAGGGGGCAAGCCGATGCAGGCTACCGAGTAAGCGGTATTTGTCTTAGGCTCCGGCTTAGTTGTTAAAACTTAAGCCTCGTTCACACCAAGAACGATAACTATAAAGATAACGATATTAGCGTCCACACCAGCGAACAATATCGTCTGTTTATTCTAAGCGCACATGCGTCTGCCGCTTTAAATTCTCGAGCTCGTCACAGCAGGATTGGTTCTGATTGGCTGTCAATGTTTTTATCGTTCATCAGCTGGAAAAAAATCGTTCTGAAAATGATTCCAAGGATATCGTTTCTCTGTGCCTTTAACGTTATAGTTGTGGTGTGGACTCTGCTATTCTTTAATATTGAGAATGATTTTTAGAACTATATCTTTATCGTTATCTTTATAGTTATCGTCCTTGGTGTGAACGGGGTTTTATCCTGAATAAAACAACTTAACAGCCAGTGTTCTCGATAAATGTAACTTTTTAATACCGTTTCATGTCACTGGAAAACTTTTGGGGATCGTCTTTAGTGAGAATGCCGGCAAAACGCACGAAAAAAGCTACAGAGAAGAAAGATGGCGCGGCTCTCCAGGAGGCTTAAACGAGCAATGAAGCTGGATTAGCGGTGCAAGTTAGCACTGATTTAAACCCTGAAACTAGTAAAGTTGTGGAATCTCTGATGGCTAACATCGCAAGGATGATTGACTCTAAACTAGAGCTGACTCTCGAGAAAATTCAGGATGTTTCAAAAGCAGCAAGTGCAGCGTACTAACAACCGAGTGGAAGAAGTGGAGCAAAGAATCCTAGTTCTTGAGAATGTGGTCACTGGGGCGAAGGGTCGAGTTGCGCAGATTGAAAAGGCGCTAACTGAGCGATCGGATGATCAGGAAAACAGAGGACGTCGTCGTAACTTGAGGATCATCGGCCTTCCGGAAAAGACAGAGGGTCTGGCTGCGGTTGGAAAAATGGATTGGGGTCTTCTGACTCCTCTGATGGTTACCCCCTTATTTTTCTTTCTATCTTGGTTTTGGGTTACTCATGTTGACATTTTTTTGTTTTTGTTTCTTTGGCATGTATTTGAATGTTTGTAGTTTTGTATATAGTTGTGTTCAGACGAAGACCACAGAAGTTTAAACTAAGGTTTTTTTTTATTCAACAATTCCGTCTCCTCCGCGTCACCCTGTAGCGCCATTTTGGAGGGTATCTGCTGGATGTAAACAGCGTATGCCGGATCTGTTTCCTACGTTGTTGTGATTTGATCTGAACGAAAACAGCATATCCGTGTGACGCAGCTGACACAGAACAACATACGCCGTTTACGTCCAGCGGATATTCTCCAAAATGGCACCAGGCTGATGTGGAAGAGACGAATTGTTGAATAAAGTTTTTAGTTTTTTTTTCTTTTGCGCACAAAGTATTCTTGTAGCTTCGTATAATTGCGGATGAACCCCTGATGTCACATGGATTATTTTACAGATCTCCTTACTACGTCTCTGGACTTGGGAACATTTCAGTTGTATTGCTGTCTATGCAGGGTCAGACAGCTCTCAGTTTCCATCAAAAATATCTTAATTTGTGTTCCGAAGATGAACGAAGGTCTTACGGGTTTGAAACGACATGAGGGTGAGTAATTAATGACAGAATTTTCAATTTTATTAAAAGTATTATAAAAGTTGACCAAACTGGGTTCATTCATGGACGCTACTCGAGCGACAATAATTCAGTTATCGCAATATTAAAATCTTAATAGTATGATTTTTTCTTTAGATGCTGAAAAAGCATTTGATCGGGTTGAGTGGGAGTTTTCGTTTTATACACAATTTTTTTGAGGTGGGGGATACTTTTATTCAATGGGTTAAGATAATGTATGATAGCAGTAGCAGCAGTTATTACAAACGGTAGGCGTTCTGAGAGTTTTAACTTAGGAAGGGGCACTAGGCAGGGCTGCTGCCCCTTGTCACTCTTGCTTTTTGCTATGGTTATCGAACCTCTAGCAGAGGCTGTGAGATGTAATCCGCATATTTCTGGCATTTTGGTTAAAAGGTAAACAACATAAAATTCCTCTGTACGCAGATGACATCCTTTTGTTTGTTACTCAACCAGAGGAGTCTATTCCTGTGATTATGGAGATTATTGAACAATTTAGCGAGGTTTCAGGATATAAAATTATCTTAAATGGGCTAGGCAGGCCTTTACCTATCTTGGGTTATTTATTACTCCACTGTTACAGCAAATGTATAGGACACATTTTGACCCTCTTTTGCGATGGGTGCATGAAGATTTGGATAGATGGGCTCACCTGCCATTGTCTATGTTAGGAAGGATAGCTCTGATCAAGATGATAGTCTTGCCTAAATTTTTGTACTTATTACAGCTGATCCCAATTCTCCTAAGTTGCACTATAATTAAACGTATTAATGGCTGGTTCAGCTCTTTTATCTGGAACCGGAGGAAACCAAGATTGAAATTGACTAAGATGCAACTTCCCAGAAATAAAGGAAGTTTATTAAGGAATATGATGTTAGGCTGTAGGCCAGCTAGCTACCCAGTTTCTGTATATTTTTGAATGGGTGAAAAATGATCCAGATTCAGCTTGGTTAGACATTGAATCATTTAATTTGGGTGATGGCCTGCCGGTCCCTCTGGCCTGTCTCCCGTTTGTGATAGATGTTAAAAAGATTTCTGGTCTAGGGCACAACAGTATTATTAGTAAAACATTACGAGTGTGGAAATGAATCAAGGATTGGAAAGGGAAAGCCAAAACTTTGTCATCTATTACTCCAATACAAGGAAATTTTGATTTTCAGCCTGGAATGATGGACAATGGTTTCACATTCTGGAAAGACTTTGGTATAACCACTATAAAAGATCTATTTGAAAAGGCGGTGCTGTTATCATTTGAACAATTGAGAGCTAAATTTAAGTTACCCCAAATAAAGAGCTTTGTGCAGAAACATACCGTACCTGGATTTTCTTCTTGCCCCACTCCAACAGAGCAAGTGCTCCTGGATAACAGATCTTAAGAGGTCACTAATAAAGCAATGTTATGAAGTTATGAAGCTCTTTTGAAAGGAACAAAAGGCAATAATGAGGCAACCCTAGCTATTTGGGAGCAAGATTTGGGGCTGTCAATTGATGTAGATACTTGGACACAAAATTGGCAGTATGTTGCCAGTATATCAATTTGTAATAGAACTAAAGAACTACAGTTCAAACTTTTACAGCGTCTCCAAATTACTCCATTACGCAGGCACAAATTCAATCCAAAAAAAGAGGGTGACTTTATTCACAGTACTTGGAAATGTGTACATATTAAAGCTTATTGGGTACAAATCTGTAGGAGACTAACTCTGATATTTAATATAGGATGTGACATCAATCCACTTTATTTGTTGTTAGGTGTAGCTGATAAGAATATAAAGAGCATTTCGGACAGGAAGTTGTTTAATCTTCTTACTTATGCTGCTCGTAAGAGTATTTTTCTTAAATGGATCTCTGATAAACCGCCGACAGTGTCGGAGTGGCATGAAGTAATATTTGATTTTCTTTCATTGGAATATGTCACCTACTGGTAAAAAGGGAAAATGGATGCATTTTATCAGATATGGACTCCTTTCTTTAAGTATGTAGGTCCCAGGATTTCACATACTTTTTTGCAAAACCTTGGCTTTCTGACTATTATTTAACCGATCAGAAGTTAAACTTCAAACAGCTCATCCAAACAAAATTCAGAGTCTGGACTATTGCTTCTATGAAGAGCTGTCAAAATTACATGACCTCACTGATCTTTAAGAGAGTTCTTACCACTTCCTCTGGCTGGACTCTGTTCTGCTGACTGTTCGTTGGCCCCTGTGCTGCCCATCTGAGATCCTGTGCTGGACTCTTCAACACTGCAGCCCACCGCTGACACGTCACTCAATGCACCCTCACTACCCTGAGAGCTGCTGCTGGCCAATAAAGCGTCTGGCCCCGCCTCCGGGTCCAGAGGAATCTCCTCCCCTGCAGGATAGTCTGTCTCCAAGACTCCTAGAAAAAATAAAAATATAAGTATAAGTATAAAAATAAAATACATAAACAACATTACTGGGATTATTTACATTTAATGCCATTGTCATTAGTTTCCTAAAAGTGAAATGCATTAATGATGTGAAGTATTTCTCCACTCCCATTTCCATTTGATACCAAGATGCCCAATCGCAACGTGTGACAACAAAGGCAAGTGTACATTTATAGAGGCTATTGGATTTGCCACATCAAACATTGACATTGATTCAAATGTCTGAAAAATTGCACACAAAAAACATATGTGCTCACTTATAGAAACAAAAATATTGTGTTCTAATTTTCTCTGGTGTCTCAGTCTAAAGCGCTATCTAGTGCCATTTGTCACAGAATCATTAACAATGATCTACAATGAACATGTTCCAAATTAAATATTAAACAATAGGTTCTTAGATTACCTAGTGATTGTTCTTGAAATTTTGAAAGGGGTTTCAGTACAATGTGCGGCTGCACAATTAATCTTCTGGGGAACACAACATGCACCAGGGTTTACTTTATTTCCACATTTATATAACGTACAATGTTTTTCTTGAGGCAAGGTTACAGTATTTCACC
>NW_015505721.1:72137-72939 GCF_001515645.1 Sinocyclocheilus grahami | reverse complement strand
AAAAAAAAAATTTGATTTATTGGTTTCCTAAAATGTGTGAATGCAATATGGACTGAGACACTATCACAACTAAAATGAGTTTTGAGCCATATTTCAACAAACAAAGTGAATGCAAAGAGACTTTTACTCCATTAAGTTTGGACACTTTTTAAGTTTTAAAAACAGAGTAACTATTTCTATTGAAATCAAAGTGTGGTCAGTCTGTTCTTTTTGCCTGGATGTCTTAGCAGCATCAATATAAATATGTTTTCATGAAATGTTTATCATAACGCAGCTCAAATCACAATCAGAATGTATGACAAAATCACAATAGAATGTTTTGGTCAAATCACACCGTTCTAAAGATATCAATAATCTGTAATAACTGCATTTTGTATTAGTTTATCGAGATGTAATGATAAACTATTTATGCCCATGACTGAAAGAAACATGACAAAGATGAAGTGATAGATTACTGTTACGAGGTGTGTAGATTTCTGACCTGGTACGCTGGCGATGCACAGCACACATGAATTACAGACGTAGAAGCTGTCGAGCAGGTCGTCGGGCCGCGTCACATCCATGATCATCACCTTTGTGGAGGAGTGTGTGCTCGTACAGATCCAAACGCGACTGGACATCTCCACATACACTGTCTGCTCCCGCTCCTGCTCCTGTCAACACACACAGTATCACTGTATGAAGAACCAACACCGTCAGTGCTGCCTATGAATGTTGTGTCTTTATGTGGGTCTGATCCATTTTTATACATCACAATTAGGGTTGTGACGGTGAGGAAATTTTCCCACAGGTTAATCGACAT
>NW_015505721.1:46991-70820 GCF_001515645.1 Sinocyclocheilus grahami | reverse complement strand
TATATAACCAAATAAATAAGAAACGTGGAACGTTTATTAGAAAAATGAGTAAGAAAGCTTGGAGGCACGGCATACCAAGGTTATTTTTGTAAACGAAAACTAAAACTAAGACGAAAACGATTGGACATTTTAAGTTGGTGCTTTGAAGAAAAACAGACAAGCAGCGCAACAGAACAAAGATCACGCATCCTTACTGTAAAACATAAAAAACTTTTGCCCCCATCTTGCGACGCCAAAGGCTGTTTTGAACAAATGTGCATAAACTACGCGCTTATAATTCTTCATAAAAGAAAATAACATTTAAATATGCCTTTACTGTTAAATGTCATTGTCTCTCCTTAAACTCTGCAGTGTGTGGCCGTTAGTCCTTTACAGAAACATTAAAAATAAAATGATGCATAGGCTACAGAAAACAGCAACGAGCGCTCTATAAGCTGTCATTCCCTTCAGCTGCAGCACGTATGCGCAACACTGCAAATCGAATGTTAAATTGACTGCTTCATTTTGATGTGCATTTGTATACTTTTACCATCTAATCAATCTCAGCATGCTTTAATTTTGTGTCCCTAAACGTGTGCATCACTAAGGTTAAATTAGCCAAAGTCTTTCTTCGGCCTGTGCTCTGGAAGTGATCTGTTAATTCTGCTAAACTTTAATTAGCCTACTAAAACTAAAACTGAAACTAAACTATATAAAAACTAAAGAGAAATGTGTTCACAAAATAAAAACTAAACTAAAACTAACAAAATTATTCAGGAAACTAATAAAAACGAAACAAAGTTTTATTGCAAATTTGAAAACGATATTTAAATAAAACAAATTTAAAAATGCAAAACTACAATAACCTTGCGGCATACACCTTGATGTAAAAATAAATAAATAAATTACACAGTTTAAATAAAGTAAAAATCAGCAAACAATGTGGAACCAATTAAATAAGAAACTTATTTAAATTACTTAACTTGATGTAAAAATAAATAAATAAATTACACAGTTTAAATAAAGTAAAAATCAGCAAACAAAAATCACCGAAACTTATTTAAATTACTTAAGTTTAAAAAAAAAAACTTCCAAAATCACCTTAGATAAACGGCAAAAGTCAACAGGCTTTTCAAAATCCAAAATATTGCCAAACAGGCGCTTTTGCATCTCGTTTCGAAACTAAATCATTCGCGATAGTCTTGTCTGTCTCACCTCCCCTCACTCTTCTTGTCAGTCAGCTGAAATCTGATCTGTGATGCGACTGTCGTTCGGTACGCTGCATTGAGCAGCCGCATTCAGTTTTTAATTGTAGTGTCTGTTCTTTTACTGAACTAAATGATTTTTATTACTATAAAAAAAATCAAAACGACGGTGGGGGTTGGTGCCGCGGTGGGCAAGTGACGTAACCGGTGTTGCGGCTTAACACCGGTATCACAGTCAACACCGTCTATCGCGGCAAGCCTAATCACAATGACTCTCTCATGAGAATCTAAGCCTAGTTGAAACGACCACTTTTTTAGCTTTTTATTTTGTGAAAGTCCACTTACAATGTTAGTCAAGATTTCTTACATCAAACCAGTCTTTTATGACAATTTTGCACACTCTCTCTGATTTATAGGTCTGTGCCATTGTGCCTTTCATGGCTTCTATATGTAAATTAACTTTATTATAGTTTCTTCGCATTTCAAATAAGTTACAAGGTTTTAAATACTGAACAGGGTATGTAAATGTGGGTGGTCATATGCTAATGAGCTCATACATATGACTATTGTGTTCAAATATGACTACTTTCTACATCAGCTCTTTTACGTCAAACAAGTCCATGTTTTCCACAATATGACTATGGAAATCTTTTACCTTAGGTTCCTGCTCCAGCTGATCTAGGCTGCTCTGGGAGTCTTTCCTCTGTTTGGAGGCGTCTGTCTCCACCGCAGACTCTTCTCCAGAAACGCCAGAGCTTCCCTCACATGAGCGTCCACCTGACAGAATCACTCCAGCTGCACACAGGAGCTGCGCAGGGGAAATCAGCAGAAATATTAGAGGCTGACAACAGCCTGAATTCATATTGGTGAGACTTCATAAACCTATTTCGTATTTTCTTAAACAGAACTACAGAAGTATGGCAACAAAAACAGTTGATTTCAATTATGATTTTAATTTATTCATCTTTCTTCACCTTCATAGAAGCATCTTTCTGCTCCAGTGGCCTGAGACACACAGGAACAGGAAGGTTTATTTTGTTCTCTGCATGGCCACCATTAGCAACCTAAAAAGAACAGGATAACCGTACAATTATAGATGATTTTTATTAAAAGTAGAAAATGTGGAATTAATCAAATATAATGTTGCAATGTTACAAATAGTTCTTAAGTGCAAGATAATAGTACAATTTGAAAATATGGAATATATAAAATAAAAAGTAACAATATAAAAATAAAACAAACAACAAAGTAAAATAAAACAAATAAAATGTTTCAAAACTATTTTTCAAATAGTATAGATTACAGTACAATTATAGATATTTTACAAAAAAGATCAGTAGAAAATGTGGAATAAATTCAAGCAAAACAAACAAAAAAGTAAAAAGAAAAATAAATAAAATGTTGCAGGACAATTAGAGATATTTTACAAAAACGTAAGTAGAAAATGTGTTAACAATAAAACAATCAAATAAAAGGTGTGTGGTTCTTGTTTTGTAAGCCAGAAAAACTGGCCTACTTTCTTGGACAATTAGTTTGAGAACAGAGCTCAAGCTGATCATAAAAATAAGATGGTCTGATCAGGTACTGAAGATGGTAGAAATGAAAAATAAAAAACACCAAACAGTAGCACTGTGATGTGCTTAGCTGCCTGCTGTACTAATAAATATATTATAATACTGAACCTATAAAATAAAATAAAATTATTATTTTTTTTATTATGTATATGCACATAACAGCATTGTGACTTGCTTGGCTGCTGTACTAATAAATATAATTCTGGATAAAACACTTTTTTTAAATAAAATAAACAGTAAAATAAAATAAAATATTGTATTGTATTGCCTTGTATTTTCCAGGGAGACTCCAGCCATGTGCTGTAACCCTGCCGTCCTCCTTCTGCACGTGGGCTTTCACATGCTCGTATTGAGCGCGCTTCTGCTCCCGGCGGGACAGAGAACCATTCGAGTCCACACTGATGGAAAAATTCAAGAAAAAAAGTGAAGACGCATGATGGATTATGTAATGCTAATTAACACTTTGGTGCGCTGTGTGACGCCAGACAAGAATATCTTCATATTCTGGATTTACATGGATTTCAACTGGTGGGTCTTGATACCAAAACACTATGTATGTGAAAATACAAAGCTAAATGCATATTATAAAATGCAACTAGTTATACAATACTTGACACAAATACATGCATGTCATGTAAATATTAATCAGTTTCAAGTTCTGATTTTAGGAACATTTTGGTTTCACTACATCTTTGTTGCTATATTGGTTTGCCAATAATGCACATACAAAAAAAACTGCATCCTGAATTTTATTTTACTTAAAAACTTAGTATGTTTGACAAGGTTAAATAGAGGAGTTACTCTTCTTTGAGGAAGTCGAACGCTTTGGACTTTTCTCTTGGGAACTGGGAGAAGGTGTTGCTCTTTTTCATGATGCTGGGTGGGTTGTACTTGACGTTGGACGGTAAAGCTCTCGCTGTGCTGCTGGACGCTGAGGAACTGAACAGGCGACTGAAGCTGAAACAGGACATAGACAGAGACGGGTGTGAAGAGCCCGAGCTCACATTTGTGATCTGTGTGACTAGCAGTTGAGATGAGGTCTTACAATTGCCTGATGCTTGACCTCTTCTTCTCTGCAACTTCAGAGTTTTCCCTTGAAGCTCTGTGGAAAAACAAGACACATCACTGTATGAGAGCCGAGAGCAAGCAGACAGTCTCCATGTGGCGGCATGGGGTTTTTGTTCAAGAGCCAGAAAAACTGGCCTACTTTCTTGGACAATTAGTTTGAGAACAGCTCAAGCTGAGCGTAAAAAAGCACTAAAGACAGCAGAAATAAACAAACAGTAACATAGTCATTAAAAATATGATTTGCTTGGCTGCTGCACTAACAATTATATTGTAATTCTACACCTATTAATAAAATAAAATATAAAATAAAAAAATAAAATAATATAAAATTTTATTTAAAATTTAATTAAATAATGCTCATAACCATCGGAAATTGAAAAAAGGATAGAAAAGAGCCACTGTTTTCTATTTTGGACTGTAGAGCAAATTAGAGCTATCCTTTCTTCGCAGTACCGTGTTACAGTGAAATGTTTACCGGATCATTTCCGTCCACCTGACGGCCTCCTGCAGCTCCATCAGTCTCTCCTTGTACTGGTTTCGCTCCATCAGGACTCGGGCCATCTCCACCCGCGTGAACCTCCTCCTCTGAGCTGTGGGCACATCGCTCTGCGGACACGGAGTTACATACTGTACACCATTTGAGCATAACAATTATTATTTTAACACGTATTAGTCAATGCATGTTGTTTTAAATAAAAGAATGTAATATGGTGAACTAGAAAATAAATATAATATAAAATAAATATATATTGGAGAGTAAGGGCAACATTTACTGTTGCAAACAGCTTCACACAAAGTTATCACATGGCTTCAGAAGACCTGTTTAAACGCTTAGAGCTGGTAAGATTTTTCTAAAGTTTTTGAAAGTCGTCCCTACAGTAAAAACAGTAATACTCTGAAATATCATTACAATTTAAAATAGCTGTTTTCTATTGCTTTATTCCTGCATCATTACTCCAGTCCTCAGTGTCACATGACCCTTCAGAAGACCCTTTCTTCTTCTTATCAAAGTTGAAAACAGTTGTGCTGCTTAACATTTTTGTGAAAATCATGAGGTTTTTTTTCAGGATTCTTTGATGAATAGAAAGTTTAAAAGAACAGCATTTAGTTGAAACAAATGTCTTTTGTAACAATATAAATGAAAGCACTTTCATTCCGATCAATTTAATGCATCCTTGCTGTATATCAAATTATTGATTTTATGTAGTATTAATCTCACGGACTCTTAGATTTATTGTGATACGTAAATATTACTACTCACCTCATCTTCCTCTTTATTATTGTTTTGTTTGGCCACCTCTGCCTCTGCTTTCACTCTGTGTTATGAAATATTCTTATGAGTCCCTCATTTTCAGTGCAACTGTACAATCTAGTAACACATTTAATTACACAGTCCAAATAGCAATAGCTTCCCATGAAAAAAGACGCACATTAATGTGATAAACCACCTGTGGCTATTAACCTGAATACGTCATGTTTGATTTATTTTCAAATACAGCTACTAAGGCATGATAACTAGAGCCGGAACAACTGCATATGAATGCATCCCTCAGGTGTTTTTGTATTATTTGGTCGAAACAAGGACTCACTTTTTGAGTTCCTCCTCCAGCTCCTTGTTTTTCTCCTCTAGTTTAGCTTTGGCCTGCAAAACCGCATCCAGCTCCCCCTGAAGGACCTCCTTCTCACAGGAGAGCTCGTCCACACGAGCGATCAGATCGTTCTTCACCACGTTCAATGCATTTCTGTGCACACAAACAAGTCGGTGTCAACAACTAAGCAACATAAACCAGTAATTAAACTGTAAAGAGTTACAATATTACTCACTTTGTCTCAAGCAACTGCACATTTTCCTGAATGAGATTCTCCACCTCACGACCCATGCCTGCAGAATACATCACAAAAAACTCTAATAGCACTACAACTGAGGCAAACTGATGACAAAGCAATAATGTGATGATAATAAAAACTCTATTTAAAGATTCAAAACTTTGGAGATGAGTTTTACGTGCCCTGTGTTTTCAGGTTAGACAGGCCGTATGAATGGTCTTACCGGACAGACTCGGGTGTGAAAGCGCATGCACTGTGTGTGTTCGACAGAGAGACAGACACATGGAGAGTGAAACAGGAATGGACAGCTGTGAGGTGAGAGTTAACAGGTCACAGAAAAACCAAGAGATGCTGGAAAGAGTGGAGAGACCACTGACAGATCAAGCACATTCAGATTAGCTATAACTAGACCCACACAGAATCTGTGCCAAGTTCACTTAATATTATGGCTAATGTGACCTACAAGATTGCTACTAACATTGAGTGTACAGTAGTAGGGGAAACCAGGCATCAATTTATGAAAAAGATTACATAAAAACTGTAATTTTGTCATTTGAAATAAGTAATTTTGGGGTATAAAAATGATTTGAGGTATTAAAATGATTTTGGGGACACTCAATATTACGGTCACTATACTATTAAATGCTGTTCTTTTGAACTTTTTATTCAACAAAGAATCCTGAAAAAATGCATCAAAATTACATAAATGTATTCACTGCATTTTAAAACATACTAAAACAAAACAGTTATTAGAAATTGCAATAATCACAATAAATAATAATCACATTATTACGGTTTTCACTCTATTTTATATGTAAAAGAAATTTGATAGTATTAAAGAAATTATATTACTTTGAAGTGTGTTTTAATTTTAGATGATTATAATTTTACGTTATAATATATTTTTTAACAATTACCTCAATGGAGTTTACTTGTATTAAATATTAGAATTAAATCTTTCTCAGTGAATATCAATTGTACTATTACTATTGGAATATACATTCATTTCTATTTCAAAACATAGCAGATAGATATGGCAGCCTGTTTCTGCCACTGAATAAAACATTAAAAAGGTGACTGCGAGTTTTTTATCTCAATTTTAATCTCACTTTTTTTCTCACAATTGCGAATTTATATCTCAAAATTCTGACTTTTCTAGTAAATGCGAGTTTGTATCTCGCAATACTGACTTTTTCTCACAATTACGAGTTTATATCTCAAAATTCTGACTTTTTTCCTCACAATTCTGACTTTCTTTTTCACAAATGCGATTTATATCATGCACTTTTGACTTTTTTTCGCAAATGCGAGTTTGTATCTCACAATTCTGAATTTTTTTCTCGCAATTCTGACTTTCTTTTTCACAAATGCGAGTTTATATCATGCACTTTTGACTTTTTTCGCAATTACGAGTTCGTATCTCGCAATTCTGACTTCTTTTCTCGCAATACTGACTTTTTCTCGCAATTACGAGTTTGTATCTCGCAATACTGACTTTTTCTCACAATTATGAGTTTGTATCTTGTAATTCTGACTTCTTTTCTCGCAATTAAGAGTTTGTATCTCACAATTCTGACCTCTTTTCTCGCAATACTGACTTTTTCTCGCAATTACGAGTTTGTATCTCGCAATACTGACTTTTTCTCACAATTATGAGTTTGTATCTTGTAATTCTGACTTCTTTTCTCGCAATTAAGAGTTTGTATCTCACAATTCTGACCTCTTTTCTCGCAATACTGACTTTTTCTCGCAATTATGAGTTTGTATCTCGCAATACTGACTTTTTCTCACAATTATGAGTTTGTATCTTGCAATTCTGACCTCTTTTCTCGCAATACTGACTTTTTCTCGCAATTACGAGTTTGTATCTTGCAATTCTGACCTCTTTTCTCGCAATACTGACTTTTTCTCGCAATTACGAGTTTGTATCTTGCAATTCTGACTTATTTTCTCGCAATACTGACTTTCTCGCAATTACGAGTTTGTATCTCGCAATACTGACTTTTTCTCGCAATTACGAGTTTGCATCTCGCAATACTGACTTTCTCGCAATTACGAGTTTGTATCTCGCAATTCTGACTTTCTTTTTCACAAATGCGAGTTTATATCATGCACCTTTTTCCTTTTTTTTTGCAAATGCAAGTTTGAGAAAAAAGTCAGAATTGTGAGATATAAACTTGAAATTGCAACTTATAAAGTCCAGTTCTGAGGGGGAAAAAAATATATATATGTTCTCAGAATTGCGAGTTTATCTCACATTTCTGTCTTAGTAACTCAAAATTGCGTGTTATAAAGTCAGAATTTGCGGGGGGTGTCACAATTATGAGATATATCATAATCTCATAATCAGTGCAGAAAATGTGAAAATGTCAGCAGATTCTGTGTGGCCTTGAGTCTAACACTATCACCCCATTCTGTGCTACATCATGCTACAGCAGGTGAAAATGTTCATATCATGTTGCTGCCATACGGTTGGCACTATTTGTTACTGTATGATTCAGTTAAAGGGGAAAGTATGGAGAAGTATGAGGAACAAATTAAAGATTTAAATACAAAAATGATGCTAATTGAAACACAAGCAAAGATTCTCTGATAGAAAGAAGCAAGGATGTCTTACACACCGGAGTACTCCACTGCGGTTAGAGGGAAGAACAGGACAACAGGGCATGGAGAGAGAAATCTGGGTCAGTTCAACATGCAAAACAGAGCATCATGGGACTGTGCCACCATCACAGAACTCATCTCATTATGATGGCAAATTACACATATTTAAAGGAATCGCTCACCTAAAAACTTGCTGAAAATGTGCTCACCCTCAGAACAGCCAAGATGTAGATGAGTTTGTTTCTTCATCAGAACAGATTTGGAGAAATGTATAATTTCATCACTTGCTCACCAATGGATCCTCTGCAGTGAATGGGTGCCGTCAGAATGAGAGTCCAAACAGCTGATAAACACATCACAATAATCCACGTCATCCACACCACTCCAGTCCATCAGTTAACATCTTATGAAGTGAAAAGCCGCATGTTTGTAAGAAATAAATTCATCATTAAGGCATTTTAACTTTAAACCTTTACTTGTGGCCAAAATACCACAATAACGATCAAAATCCACAGACATATTTGTTTTGAACTGTTTTTGCTTGTAAACCGTGCTTGATCTGTGCATATTTCTCTCCTGATTCAGACAGGATGATTTTTTCACTGGAGAAAGAAATATTAATGATAGAGGACTCGATCCGCAAGCAACGGTTTGAAGTTAGAATCGTCTTAACGATGAATTTGTTACAATCTTGTAACTTTTCACTTCACTAGACATTCACTGATAGACTGGAGTGGCAAGGATTACTTGTGGATTATTGCAATGTTTTTATCAGCTGTTTGGTCTCTCATTCTGACGGCACCCATTCACTCCATTGGTGAGCAAGTGATGGAATGCTATATTTCTCCAAATCTGTTCTGATGAAGAAACAAACTCATCTACATCTTGAATGTCCCGAGGACGAGTAAATTCTCAGCTAATTTTTTGAATTAACTATTCCTTTGACGTTAATAAAAATCAAGCTCAAGTAAAACTGTTTTATGTTTGTGTAATATGTTTTTCCCTTCATAATATCTGAAAATTACACCGCAACAAACGTACCCAACAGATCTGCTCCTTCATCCACATCTCCAATCAAACCAGTGCCTGCTGACGACACTTCTTCAAAGAGAGACTCTGTATTTCGGTCGAACGCCATGTTCTCAATCCCTCGGGTCGGGGTGCTTCAACATATCAGCAACGAGCATGTTACATCATTCAATTATAGGCCAGCACTGGATTTAGCATCTGACACTTTAATATGAGAGGGTAAAACTGCAGTTACTCAGTTCAGTTTAGAGAATCCTATTAAACCTAAACAATATTTCTGGGCATCAGACACATTCAAATGTTTTAGACACACTGTTTGATCGATGGCTCATTGGCTACCTTGAACCTTTAAATCCGAGGTCCATGTCCAGCTCTGGTGTGGACTCAATAATGGCCTGAACATCTGACTTTTCCTCATTATCGGCCAGACCTGAATAATCAAAATGGACAACTGCATAAACTGTAAAAATATTTCACAACATTACGGTTTTTAATGTATTTTTAATCAAATAAATATAGCCTCACTGAGCATAAGAACAATCTTACCTACCCTTAACTTCTGAATGGTAGTGTACAACACTAAATGAAGTGCCATTTGAGTAACAATGTACAATTTTAGAGTCATTTAAAGCTGTAACACTTTCCATGCACAGTAAAAAGAGCGTCTAACCCGCAGAGACGCTCCTGGTCCCTGGAGCAGCCTGAACCTCTGTGTTCTTCAAGAATCCCTCTCCATCCTCTCTGTGCGAGTCCAGGGCCAGATCTGAGGCCGTGGTGGACATGGGAGTGACAGACTTTGAGCCTCCCTGGCTGAGGTCAGACAGCTCATCCTGAAATCATTCAACACACAATGCTCATTACCTGAAGGTCAGAGGTCACAGCTCAGGGACAGAGGAGAGAAAGCAACATGAAAACACAGAGGGGTCGGGAAATTGACTTAAACTCTGAATATTTGACAAACTGAGGGGAGACCAACAGGCACGCAAACACACACAGGACAGACACAGCAAAATATAGAATGGATGGCATTGCTTGTAGACATCAATTAAAAAAATAAAAATAAAAATAGTGTCAAATAATAACTAGACAAATCAGTGTCAGTTCAGGCTAAAGGTATTAAAATAGAAGACTGCAAACACTTGACAGCTCATTGATGCAACTGGAAGAAAACTTAAATGGTACGCAAATAACAGCGATTAGAACAATGCCAAAAAATGGAGATTGACCGATACATTTCATTTTTGCTTTTTCAAGTGTCTGATAACTAAATTGCAGAAATATTGAATACAGAATAATATTTTAAAGTTTCAATTTCTGCTCTTTGATAATAAAAAAAAAAGCGTATTTACTTTTTTTTTTTTTTTAAGAATACAGCTATGCATGTTATGCTATTATATTAAAGCTAAGTTGTTTTGTAACTTTGCTGTCTGATTATTAGGATACACATTTAAAAATGTAAACGTTTATAATTTTATCCAAACAATATATTAAATAAAGTGATCTATACGAGTACCACACTGATACTTAAGACCTGATAACAGAGGAGGAGAACAGAAATCGATCCGAACCGATTATCGGTCAATCTCTACAAAACACTACTACAAAAACTACAACGCACAGAGATTTACACAACACACCCCAAACAACACCGCAAATATAATTTACGCTGATGAAATAGGTTAAAAACACTGCTGTAAATGCAACACAATTGGACTGAATGCAGTAATTTATAGAAAAGAAGAAAAACTATGTTAAAGCCAAGTGTTGGGGTATGTTACCACAGAAAACCTACGTCTACAGTACATTAATAACCTACTAAAACTGAACACCTTTGCCATGTTTTACGTACCCACACACTTTATCCAAAATAATGTAAAACTAACATTATTTTCCCACTACACAAAAGGTAACAGTTACTTTTATTTGGAGTGAAGAAATAATGTAACATTTCTTTTAAAGGGGTCATGAACTGAGAAACCAAAATTCCCTTGATCTTTGACACATAAGAGGTCATTGTACTGTAAGTTTCAGAACTCAAAACTTTCTCGTTAGTCTAAAAGCAGCTTATATTGAAGCCAGTACGCCAAAATGACAGCTTGAGTAATGTTCTGCTTTATGATGTAATAATGTGGATAAGCACCTCCTCCACAGAAGATGAGCAACGCCTGCTTCTACATCACTGCCTGTTTAGCCCCGCCCACTGATTCACGCATGTAGTGTGAATAACAAGAGAGGCGAACGCAGGTCTACGCAGAAAACAATCAACTGTATTTGATGAACTTTGTTTTAAAGATTTTTTTTTTTTTTGATGAACTTTATTTTTAAGGAAGTTCCAGACCGTGTCAGTAAGAACTTGGTCCTTTGTCTATTTTATCGCGGATTAGTTTATAAACAAGGCACAATTCGATGCGGGATTTTCAGAGAGAGTGAAACTAAAAGACGATGCTGTGCCGACTATATTGGATCCGACAGTAATGTCACACCACACAAGTGTGAGTACATTACATGGTCACTATAGCTTTGTCTGTTATCGTTTGATATGTACTGAGTATTTACACATTTTTAACCTAAATCACAGCAGCGTCCATCGGTGTAGGATGTAGGCTGTCAAACATACACAAGTGTTAGCCAATCATAGCAGTGGGCGTTTACTTCTGAGTCTACAATCCGCCATTCAAACGGAGCGTTCTGATGAGAGGGGTAAAAACAGAACAGAAAACAGCCTATTACTTCTAAATCATGATGTTTTTGATGGAAAAATATTGATAACATTATAAGTAGACCTCAGAGAACAGTACAAAATAATTAAAAAAGGCAGTTCATGACCCCTTTAAAAGTAACATTCCCCAACACTGGTTAAAACCAATTCATAACGACAATAAGTGTTACAACTAAAGACAGCATTGATAGCACAATGTTAGAAATGTGCAAATGAAGAATGCAATCTAAGACAGCGTGAAACTGAAATGACATGCGGTCAAAGCTAAATTAACACCATGCATTAGCTGTATGCAACTATTTCCTAGATAACTAAAAATACTTGTGCATTACTCCATGTTAACATGCTCTTTTTTTTATTTAGCATTTATTACTAATCTGGACTTTCTACATCTGTGTAGTTGCATGCAGTTAAGACACCGAACCACGTTCTGTGAATAAACTTTCTGACTATAAGAGGACAACAGTGAATTGCACTACACACTGTCCGCCGGCACACAGCCTTGCTACCTTGCAGTCGTTTGCCAGCGAGTCCCAAGCTTCCAGAACATCCTTACCATCCCTTTTCTTTGGAGTGTCCTCCGCCTCCAACTGCTTGGACAAGAAAATTGGGACGTGGCATCTTATATTTGTTTGAAACACAAAACACAATAGCGCTCTCGTGTGTTTGTGCTGTGATCTAGCATTGGTGGGTGGGAAAACACAACTCTAATGTAACATTATTATGCATGAGAACATTTAAAGCAGCGATCCGTACAAGAGAGCTTCAGATTCTTAATGTTGCCATGTTTCATGCAGGTGAACGTGGATGCCGAAGCATCAAATCAGTTCACGTAAAGAAAAATGGCTGTAACATTAATGGAATGAATGTTCTGCATAATGGACTCTTTTCACTTGATGCATTTCCACAGTTATTAACATTGTGAAGTTTTTTTTTTAGATTTTTACTTATTAAAAAAAACGTAAAGTTGTTTATAACTCTATACTTTGTTACATTGGCATTACATTTCAGAAAGCCAGTTAATGCTGCTGCGTTTCTAATACAATTGCTGAGGGATTTTTCATTTATTTTCTCTTCCTACCAATGTAAACAATATGTCTAATTTTTTCCCTCTTTTGGAAAGTCATAGAAACAATATTATGGATTTTTTTTATTTTACTATTGGAGCAAATGGAAACACAAAAATTATATTTGTTGTAGTTTCTTCACCACTACAGAAGAACTTCCAGTTCTGAATAGGGGTGTGCAATATTTATCGTCTGCCATAATATCGTAATTGTTGTGTTAACGATATGCTAGCTGACATTATCGAGTACATCACTCACTTTGCAAAAAATAAACAAAACATGTCTTGAAAATCTAAAAGCCTATATGCATGATGAAGCATATTAAAGTCAGTTAAAATGCTCCTATAATTCAAGTTATGAAAGCAAAAAGTATCCCTGTATGTGTTTGTTTTTGTATTTATATAGTTAAGTAATATCACACAAGCAACAGTGCCATTTTCCTAAATATTAGCGCATGAGTGTGATCGCAAATGTGTATATTAAACAGTTCAAAAAACAATAAATTAATATTCAGTGAGTTAGATTTCAGACATAATATTGTCTGTTTTTTTCTGTTTCACCAACGAAAACAGTTTCAAACATTTTTGCGTCTCAGAGCAACACTGCAGTGTTTTATTCCTGAATGAATCTGTGTTTGAACAGATTATTTGAGTCCATGATTCAATAACCCATTCGTAATAACCCAATCACTTGCTTCATTTCTAAAAATGATTCAGCCGTTTTGAACAAATCATCTGAATGAATGATTCAATGAATCACTCATTAAGACAGGGAATTACTGCCACCTACTGGCGGTTTTAGTGTCATATTTATTTAGAAGAATGAAAGGCCTAAACCAGCCAAGGTGCCAGCACAAATCACCCTCAGCAATATATTGTTTAGTTATTGTTATTGAAGGAATCCCAATAAAAATAAAAAGAGATATAATTTTTTTGTCAATATAGCACAGCCCTAGCTCGGAGAACACTGGAATTGTGAAAAGGGTCCTTTTGACGTTCTTAAATTGAGCATCAGTAAGTATGTCCATTTCAAACCATTCATATTATGAACTGCAAAATATTTTCAAAATTACTGCATATTACACTCGATATCGTTATATATCATTATATATGTTAATATAGTAACTTTGACCCTCTAGTCGTTTAACTGTATCGCAAGCCATAAAATCTAATTTAAACTTAAATTTGATAAAATGGGTGACTGCCGAAGTTCCAGGATGCTTGAAAAAGCGTCATCACTGCCTAATGTTTCCGTGGCAACATCTTTCAACCAACTACTGCTCATATTTTCTTCCCTATCCACCAGCAAACATGTACCTTTACAAAAACAGAGGATAAGCCCACAAAACAAAGACATCAAATGCCTGTCTAACATCTTCTCTTCCCAGAGTTCTTTCATATCATCTGTCTATTATATCAGTTATTTTCTTCTCATGGCCTGGTGTAAATTCCCTCGAAATTTGTCTTAGCACTGTATAAACTCTTATATGATGATGTTGTGATGTTACTGTACCTTGAGGCTGGTGTTAGAGCGCTGATGACTGAGGTTATTGAATCTCCAGCCCTCCATCCCAGGAGTCTCGGCTCTGCCCCGGATGTCAGGCGTCAGTGAAGAGCCACCACCGGACATGGGGAAGATCCCCAAAGACAGGGGCCGCTCTTTCCTGTTTAATGAGAAAAAGATAAAAAATCATCATGCATCATGTATTAATATAAATGTGGAATGCAATCCATCTTTGTTCTGATGTCATTTAATTTTATATAAACAATCATGCAAAAATACCTTTAGAAACTTGCTTTTTGAAACAACTACGTGATGGTGTCTGTTTCTTTTTAGCACAGATAATAGGATCATGTTCATCTTACCGAACTCGGCCAATTGTTCCTGTGTCAGAGGTCTCTCCCCCCGTCTGCTGCATCCGGATCCGTTCCACATGCTCCATGTAGTTGTGGATCATCTGAAGAACAAATGAACAAAAAGTAGGCATATTAATTGGCCTTAAAGAGCTGCAGGTAGTCTCTTATGCTCACCAAGGCTGCATTTAATGAATAAAGTAAAAACATTAATATTGTGAAATGTTATTAAAATAACTATTTTATTTTAATTCCTTCCTGAGATCCCAAGCTGAATTTTCAGCATCATTACTCCAGTCTTCAGTGTCACATGATCCTTCAGAATTCATTCTAATATGCTGATTTGACGCTCAAAAGCATTTAGCATTTGCTCTCTCTTACCTCTGTGTGCCGCAGGTGAAGGGAATTATATTCACGCTTCAGTTCAGCTTCTCGCTCTTCTAATCGACTTACTGAGAAAGGAGGAGTAAAAAAAATATTAAAGAAATTCGGAATGATTAACTTGTTCAACAGTACAAGTGTAATCTGCAAAGATTTTAGCATTGTAGTTCAGTCCAAAAAATATGTCTTTTTTAATGTCTATATCAACTGCTTTTAAAAATTTTGAAAGACAATATTTTGGCATCTTTTGCATGCAAAATGTTAGTCTGCGATGTCTTGTAAACACAAGGTACAAGCTTGGAACAAGGGCCTTGAAATAAATGAGGACAGAGAAACGAGGCTAATTATCACAGCCGTCATCGTAACAGGTTAGCAAACTCCCAAATGACCAATGACGACCCGCAGTTGTTCACTGTACAGCACTCAAAAACCATGCGAGCCAGCCTGCCACTTAGAATTGGCCTGAAACCAGATTTAAAGCTAGTTTGAGTGGGCAAAGCTGATGCTTTCAGTGAGGCCTTTAAAAATACTTGCAGTTCTGTAGAGAGAATATCCACAGAGGATATTAAACAGGCTTGATTTAAGAGGTGGCACAAAGACATAATCCACTTTTAGCTGTCAGGTTTAAATCTAAGCCTGCAGCAGGTCAGCCAAACGCATCCCACAATCAGACCGGCTAATTCACTTTCTACATACTTCATTTCGGCACAGTGATTTCTAGTAGAACTGATATCCATTTCAAATCTCAGAAAAGGGTTTGCTGGAAATCAACGATCCATTAATAGGGTCAGTAGGATGGTTTGAGAAAAGAGAGAGCAGATTAAATTACGAGATGGTACTCTATTATGAACCACGTGTGAAGAACACTAAACCAATACTTCACATAACAGCAAAAGTATACAGAACTATGGACTATAGCTATTTTATACTAAAAAAAAGAAGGTCTTTAAGAGCAGATGCATGGACATTAGTGGTCGACCGATATATCGCCATGGCCAATTTATCGGCCGATAGACAATCAGAGTGCATAATGATGACCTGAAGCACGTCGAAATGCACATTGTATATCTTTATTCACTTAAGGACCCAGGCTGATTCACCCTCAAAGGGCAGCACTGGCTTGACAAGGCATGAAAAAGCGTGGCTGCTGCTGCTGCTGCTGCTGCAAGAAAGCAGATGCCAGGCTCCCGATGATGAAGATGATGTTAGGCGCTAAACTCACCTCCTCGGCGTGTTTCCTGAGCGCTTTCTCGCGCTCGTACTGAGTGACCAGCTGCTCGTTATCCTCCTTGAGGAGCTCCAGCTCCACCTCGTGCTCCTGGTTCTCGGCGAACACCGAGTCGAGGTTCTCCAGCACCGCCACGACCAGCGGCATCAGCTCCTTCACCACGTCCTCGTCGTATTTGCGGATGAGCCTCTCGAACTCGCGGTAGATGGAGTTGGCCAGGCCCGAGACCCTCTCCGACATGATCGCCGATGTGCCCGGGTCGTCCTGGTACACAGCCCCGCCATCTAGCTCCATTTTCCGTCCTCTCCAGAGAGACTGTCCTAGATCTAAACCTCCGCCGTTCCAGACCAACGTGTCTCGGTTTATATCTGAGGAACGAAAGCTGATGTATTCCCGTTATGTTCTCCGAAGCACGGCCACAATGGCCCCACGGAAGTCCAGAGTCCCTTCCTGGAACCGGCCGATGTATTACGTGGAGTATTTCTCTCCCCCGCGGTCGCACACAACAGCTGAGCGGTGACGTCAGGCTCGGTACCGGACCGCGGTATACCGTGATGATTATTCTGGACACATGATAGGGCAAAACCTGTCCCACAGCATGACTTAACATTATCTTATTTATTTTTTATTTATGTTTTATATATATATATATATTTTTTTTTTTTTAAATAGCACAATTCCCACTCTGGAATTAATCGTTTAATTATTGATCATAATTAATTTGATAACTAGAGTGTTAATTATGGGGGTAACCCATATTCAGTTCACAAAGGAAATAAAATGTAATTTCAAAATAGTAATAAATAGTCGCGATCAAAAATTGCGTCGAAATTGCGGTCGCCTCAAGTGGTAATTAGCTGTAATAAGTACTTTGTTTAATATAGCATCTAGACTTGCATTACGTTGCGTTGTGAAAAGCCTAGTGGCAAGGTCAGGGACACTTCTGAATGGTTGGTGTACGTTTCATAAAGCACGTTAGAATAGTAGACATCACTTTATAATGGTTTGTGGCATTTTCTCATGACTGTTTATATTTATATGTAATTCCTGATAGGCATGTGTCAGCTAGTGGTGGCACTTTTGATTTAAAAATTGATTTTTTTTTTTTGCCTCTGCATAGTCTCTATATTATTTTATAATTACAAATGATACAGCTGAACTGTCAAATCTATGCAAAAAAAACTAAATGCGTATTTAATGCATTGTACAAAGCAGGCTACTGGAAATAAACTTACCGTGAAAAATACACATTAAGAGGCATTCGACACATTTGAATCTAAACATAAGAACTCAATATTTGTTGTGCAAATGAACTCCGTATAATCGAATGCTTGACCGCAACATACTGTTAATTAAATATCGTTCTGCAGTTAAGTGCGTGAAAAAAAACATTTTTTTTAAACTTATGTGATATTCTGCTCCATGTAAACAGCATTTTCAACATTTATTCATAATTATGCATTATGCAAAAAAACACCAAAGGAATAACACACAAATCGTGTCCCTTAAAATATTTATTGAAGACATGTAAAAACTAAAAAAATAACTGTAAACCCTACAGGAATGACTCGAGAGGGGAAAACATTGGGGATGTTGAACTTAAAGAAAACAAGTTGTAGTCCATTTAAAAAAAATCTACACTACAAAACTCGCTCCAAAATGTGCTTTGACAGAACATCACTTTATAATGGTTTGTGGCATTTTCTCATGACTGTTTATATTTATATGTAATTCCTGATAGGCATGTGTCAGCTAGTGGTGGCACTTTTGATTTAAAAATTGATTTTTTTTTTTTGCCTCTGCATAGTCTCTATATTATTTTATAATTACAAATGATACAGCTGAACTGTCAAATCTATGCAAAAAAAACTAAATGCGTATTTAATGCATTGTACAAAGCAGGCTACTGGAAATAAACTTACCATGAAAAATACACATTAAGAGGCATTCGACACATTTGAATCTAAACATAGGAACTCAATATTTGTTGTGCAAATGAACTCCGTATAATCGAATGCTTGACCGCAACATACTGTTAATTAAATATCGTTCTGCAGTTAAGTGCGTGAAAAAAAACATTTTTTTTTTAAACTTATGTGATATGCTGCTCCATGTAAACAGCATTTTCAACATTTATTCATAATTATGCATTATGCAAAAAAACACCAAAGGAATAACACACAAATCGTGTCATTTAAAATATTTATTGAAGACATGTAAAAACTAAAAAAAATAACTGTAAACCCTACAGGAATGACTCGAGAGGGGAAAACATTGGGGATGTTGAACTTAAAGAAAACAAGTTGTAGTCCATTTTTAAAAAATCTACACTACAAAACTCGCTCCAAAATGTGCTTTGACAGAATCCACACCACCAGATTTAATGATCTTACCATATATTACTGCATTTCAACAAGCTGATGTTTGCAGGTAATAACTGAATATTTAAACAACCTTGCTGTAATATCACGTCATTGATAAATGTTGCATTCTAAAAAAAATGATACGAGTCACACAAAGAGAATTGTGCGGAATGAAATATGAAACACTCTCTTATTTACAGTTGACTCGTTGCTATGGGGGCATCAACAAGAATAGTTATGTACGTAAGATGAAATACAAATAAGGCATTTAAGTGGAAAAAAATGAAAATACTTTCTTTTTGAAAACAATTTTCATTGGTGGCAAAACTGTTCATTGAAACAAAAGGATGAGTTTACCACATGTACAATGTGGGGGAAAAAAAAAAAAAAAAAAAGGGGGATATAATAATTTGAATTCATGAACACACATTTCATTTCCCCCCCCCCTCTTAAATCAGGAAAGAACCTATTCGACACTGGGAACTATTTCCAATCATGGACAAATTTACAATGACGCATTTAACATTAACGTACAATGCACTGTTCAATATTTCAATACACCTTGCATATAGAAAAGTTTTTTTTTCTTCTTTTTCTTTTCAATAGCAATAAAAAAAAAAGTATTGCAAGATGCTAAAGACAAGAAAAGTTTGCAAAAACGTCCTTGTTTCTGTAAGGGGATGGTTGGCGTCCAGACATGATAAATGTTGCATTCTAAAAAAAATGATACGAGTCACACAAAGAGAATTGTGCGGAATGAAATATGAAACACTCTCTTATTTACAGTTGACTCGTTGCTATGGGGGCATCAACAAGAATAGTTATGTACGTAAGATGAAATACAAATAAGGCATTTAAGTGGAAAAAAATGAAAATACTTTCTTTTTGAAAACAATTTTCATTGGTGGCAAAACTGTTCATTGAAACAAAAGGATGAGTTTACCACATGTACAATGTGGGGGGGAAAAAAAAAAAAAGGGGGATATAATAATTTGAATTCATGAACACACATTTCATTCCCCCCCCCCTCTTAAATCAGGAAAGAACCTATTCGACACTGGGAACTATTTCCAATCATGGACAAATTTACAATGACGCATTTAACATTAACGTACAATGCACTGTTCAATATTTCAATACACCTTGCATATAGAAAAGTTTTTTTTCTTCTTTTTCTTTTCAATAGCAATAAAAAAAAAAGTATTGCAAGATGCTAAAGACAAGAAAAGTTTGCAAAAACGTCCTTGTTTCTGTAAGGGGATGGTTGGCGTCCAGACGGAGAGAAATAAATCAGTGATTGAACTGGCGTTATGCATTCTTTGTCTTGGGCATCTTGCAGTGGCATCATTAGCTTGTGCCCCTCTATAAGTCTGATGGAGACACAACTCTCTGTTCTTTGGCACTTAGGCTGGTAGACTCAGCTTCTTTCCTTTCAGCACTGTGGACCAGACAAAAGAAAGTCAGAAAATGAAGCAGGAAGAGGACTTTCTTTATTCTAAAACATGCCAAATCCTACAAATGGAGGCCAAACGTGCTTAAACCTCAATGAATGCATGCATTAATGTTGAAGGATTCACATAGGTACCTTTACTAAAGTAATAGTTCACCTTGAAATGAAAATAAGCTGAAAATGTACTCTCTATCAAAGATTTCTGCTACTACACCTTGCATATAGAAAAGTTTTTTTTCTTCTTTTTCTTTTCAATAGCAATAAAAAAAAAAGTATTGCAAGATGCTAAAGACAAGAAAAGTTTGCAAAAACGTCCTTGTTTCTGTAAGGGGATGGTTGGCGTCCAGACGGAGAGAAATAAATCAGTGATTGAACTGGCGTTATGCATTCTTTGTCTTGGGCATCTTGCAGTGGCATCATTAGCTTGTGCCCCTCTATAAGTCTGATGGAGACACAACTCTCTGTTCTTTGGCACTTAGGCTGGTAGACTCAGCTTCTTTCCTTTCAGCACTGTGGACCAGACAAAAGAAAGTCAGAAAATGAAGCAGGAAGAGGACTTTCTTTATTCTAAAACATGCCAAATCCTACAAATGGAGGCCAAACATGTGCTTAAACCTCAATGAATGCATGCATTAATGTTGAAGGATTCACATAGGTACCTTTCCTAAAGTAATAGTTCACCTTGAAATGAAAATAAGCTGAAAATGTACTCTCTATCAAAGATTTCTGCTACAGATTTGGAGAAATGTAGCATTTCATCACTTGCTCACCAATGGATCCTCTGCAGTGAATGGGTGCCGTCAGAATGAGAGTCCAAACAGCAGATAAAAACATCACAATAATCCACATGACTCCAGTCCAATAATAATGTCTTATAAAGTGAAAAGTGGCATGTTTGTAAGAAACAAATCCATTATTCATGTGTTTTTTTTTTTTTTACTTTAAACTGTTGAGCCTGGTCAAAATATGGAAAATGCCATCCATAATAGCTCTTCCTCCAGTGTAAATGTCCATACCCTATTGTCCTCTCAAAATCTATGAGCACATGTTTTGAACTGTTTTGCATGTATTGCATTGCTGATTAATCTGTGCATATTTCTCTCCTGATTCAGACTTTTTTTACCGGAGAAAGCAATATTACGGATTCGTATTTTAGCCACATCTTAATGATGGATTGGTTTCTTACAAATATGCAGCTTTTCACTTCACAAGACGTTAACTGATGAACTGGAGTCATGTGGATTACATTATTGCAATGTTTTTATCAGCTGTTTGCACTCTCCTTCTGACGGCACCCATTCACTGCAGAGGACCCATTGGTGAGCAAGTGGTGTAATGTTACATTTCTCCAAATCTGTTCTGATGAAGAAACATTAATCTCACAACAAGGTAAACTGTATCTTAGATGTTTTAAATTCTGAATTAAAGACAAGTCATAAAATTCCATTTTCAATTCAATCAGCAATGTGTTTTAAGAAAGTAAATGGGTCAATTTTAATCTCATGCTGACTTTAAGTTCATCATGACTCGCTCACACCCACGGTCCTTAAAAGATTCAAGATTCAAGATTTTTATTTGTCACATACATGGTTATATAGGGAATATATGACCAGCAGTGAAATGTAAGTCAGGTCCGCTCCATGGACAGTGCAATTATTAAAGAATACAAACACAAGAAAATTATATATAAATATAGGTATGGAAAAAGTAAGATAAAGAATAAAATAATGCACAGGACAGTATACTGTAGGCTTAATAAATATTTAGATGAGCAGGAATGTACAATAGAAGATTGTGCAAACAGGTTGTACATGGGTAGTTACATAGCAGCAATAGAGGTAAAAAAAAAAAGTAAATAAAATATTACTGAAATTGCTGTGTGCAAGTGGCAATGTCAGTATATTAAGTGTCTTACTGATAATTAAGTGAAGTCATGTTGGTGTTAAGAGACTGAGTTTCTCAGTCTCAGTCTAAAAAGGTTTAAACTCACCTTTTGTGATGTAAAGGTAGAAGAAGTCACAATAGAGAATAGTCTGGACGACCCCGGCCACGATAGCAATCATGTCAAAGAAGCCCTCAAAGTAGAACCTCCAGATCCAGTTGAAGAGGTAGAGGGTGCGGTAGACCCCCAGGCAGAACAGATAGTGGGTAGTGATGGTCTCGGCCTCGCCGGTCTTGCTAATCATAAACAGCTGAGGCAGGATGGCCACAGACTCAAGGTAGATAGAAAAGGTCCACAGAATCTGATAAGAAAACAAAAATGTATACAGGTTTGAAACAACTTGAGGGTAAGCAAATAATGAGAGAATTTATTTTTAAACCAACTGTCTTTAACAAGTTGTAATTTGCTTTTATTTTAGTGTTTATTATTTGCAAGTAATTGCTTTTATTAATTTTTTTTAATACATTTTATTTGTGTGTGTGTGTGTGTGTGCGTGCGTGCGTATGTATGTATATTTCTCTTTCAGTGTATACTGCTTGGAATTATTATGCTTGTGTTTAACAACGATAATGCCTGTTGTTATTTGCACGTGTTTAATAAAGGTTCAAATCAAAACTGGCAAGAATAACATTTATGATGGTCAAATGCTCAAGTGCAGTGAAGACTCTAATACTCACCTCCAAAGGAGAGAAGTCGTGGTTGACTAGAAAGGCAAGACCTCCCACTGGAACCACAAGAAACTCAACTCTGAAAGTGTCGTGGTTTCCATCATAAGTTGCCCTGAACTTTACGTAGATCAGGTAGACTGTGGCATAGGCACATCCGACATAGATAACCTATTTTCACAGCACAGAAACAAAGAAACTGTTTAACTACAAAGCTCAGAGCACATGTAAACCTGTTTACACTGATGTGGCAAAACATTGATTTTGCAATCACTGATATTTAAGATTGACAAAGCCATTGATGTGTGCATGTAAGCGTTCATTCTATGCCTTTACCTTCATGCAAGTGTTGTATAGAGAAATGAAGGATGTCAGGAGATCCAGGTACCGAGTGGTGAACACCAAGGCAAAGAGGATCTGGCTCTTCCCAGAGATACCTGAGGGCAAAAATATTTGCACTCAGACAACTGCAACTTACAAGTAAATAAGAGAACACAGCAGCAGAATACCAAACTCATAAACAGTCCAAAAGAGTTGCATCTAGGTTCTCTATATCTCTGTAAATCAAAAGTCTGATTGTATCTAGTATATTAGTATCTAATCAAATGTATCTAGTCTACCCAGATGACCCATCCTTGCAAAGCCCACACTTAACTACATGCACTGCCACGTCAAAGCAAAGAATGCAATGCACTTTAGGAATGTATGGCAAATAAAAGGAGGGAGAATTTAAAACGTATGACATGAAGCATACGAAAAAAAGCCCTTTTGACTCTCACAACGCAGCGTATGAAGATGCAAATTGTCCTCTACATAGTAAAATTAATTGCACAGTATGAATGACGAGATGGTTGATAGAGCGCGCATATATATAT
>NW_015505721.1:42340-46981 GCF_001515645.1 Sinocyclocheilus grahami | reverse complement strand
GTGTGTGTGTAATATATATATATATATATATATATATATATGTGTAATATATGTGTAATATATAAATAACAAACTATTATTAAACTGCAGTTAGTAACTAGGCCACAAGTTTCAGCTATTTCAGTCACTCAGAACAAGCCTGTGATGTTTGATATCCTTCAAATCCGTATGCAAAACATTAACGATCACAACATGTTAAATACATACTGATCCGTCCATTTAAACATAATTTTCATTGTCAAATTCAACAAAAATCGAGCCTTCAACTGCTTTCAAGTCAAGCTAACCCACTAGCTTGAATGCTACACAAACTGCACTTCATTTTATGCTTCATGCTTGAATACAAATTCACAAGACTTTTCCGACAGCCCCAACACAGTCTAAAGTCTCCTCTATCTTTCTTAAATACGCATATTAAGAATGACACATATTAGGAAAGTATGTTTTTGTGTGAGTTCAGCTCACCTGCGCAGGACCTGCTCTTCCATATCTTGAGCAGGAGGATGATGATGGCAGCTAGATGAGACAGATCTCCAGTCAGCCTAAAGACGTTCATGATGTCTTTCTCTCTCTGGCTGGGTTTAGTGGTGTGAAAGAGAGCTCGGGGTGAGTGCGATAGCTATGAACCGGCTCAATGCCGCTCTCCTCCACAGCATTCCTCCACGAAATATGGCGAATGAGGGGCGACGTGGCCGGTGGACGTGACGTGGCCAACTGCGAAACCACAATGAATTCTGGGAATAGTAGTTCATGCGGCCGTGGATTCTGGCCACGCCCACTGAGACTCCCTTGCAAAAATGACTATGGTAAACATAGTTACTATACTATCGAAAAATAATCAAAATAAAATTACGTAGTTTTACGAAGAATACATGATAGATAGATAGATAGACAGACAGACAGACAGACAGACAGACAGACAGACAGACAGACAGACAGACAGACAGACAGATAGATAGATAGATAGATAGATAGATAGATAGATAGATAGATAGATAGATAGATAGATAGAGAGAGAGAGAGAGAGAGTAAGATAGATAGACAGACAGACAGACAGACAGACAGACAGAGCGACAGACAGACAGACAGACAGACAGATAGATAGATAGATAGATAGAGAGAGAGAGAGAGAGAGAGAGAGAGAGAGAGAGAGAGAGAGAGAGAGAGAGAGAGAGAGAGAGAGAGAGAGAGAGAGAGAGAGAGAGAGAGAGAGAGAGAGAGAGAGAGAGAGAGAGAGAGAGAGAGAGAGAGAGAGAGAGAGAGAGAGAGAGAGAGAGAGAGAGAGAGAGAGAGAGAGAGAGAGAGAGAGAGAGAGAGAGAGAGAGAGAGAGAGAGAGAGAGAGAGAGAGAGAGAGAGAGAGAGAGAGAGAGAGAGAGAGAGAGAGAGAGAGAGAGAGAGAGAGAGAGAGAGAGAGAGAGAGAGAGAGAGAGAGAGAGAGAGAGAGAGAGAGAGAGAGAGAGAGAGAGAGAGAGAGAGAGAGAGAGAGAGAGAGAGAGAGAGAGAGAGAGAGAGAGAGAGAGAGAGAGAGAGAGAGAGAGAGAGAGAGAGAGAGAGAGAGAGAGAGAGAGAGAGAGAGAGAGAGAGAGAGAGAGAGAGAGAGAGAGAGAGAGAGAGAGAGAGAGAGAGAGAGAGAGAGAGAGAGACAGAGAGAGAGACAGACAGACAGACAGAGAGAGAGATAGATAGATAGATAGATAGATAGATAGATAGATAGACATACATAGAGACAGAGAGACAGAGAGATAGATAGATAGATAGATAGTTTAAAGGTACAATTACAGTACAACTTTTCAAAATAATGCAATGTTACACTTTCAGGATAAAAGGTACAAAGCTATCACTGGGGCAGTACCCTAAGGTACAAAAGCTAAAAGGGAATAAATTGTACACTTAGGTGCTAATACCATTTAGGGGTAAATAAGGTAGCTTTTATACCTCAGGGTACTTCCAAAGTGACAGCTTTGTACCTTTTTTCTGCATCTGCATTAGCATTTTTATGTCCACTCTATAATGCTTACATTTTCTAAGTGTTTACAAAATTTAAATAATGTTTACATTTTGACACTATGGAATTTAATGGAAATTAAATAGTAGATTTTTTTTTCATCAATAGACTGGACAATTCAAATCAGTCTTTAAAAGAAGATGGAGTAAAAGTGAGAACAAGGTATTGTTTGCCCTCAATACCGTTGCTGTATAAAATATTAATATTGCAAAATATTATTACAATATTATTTTAAAATGTAATTTATTCCTGTGATGTCAAAGCTGACTTTTCAGCAGCCATTACTCCAGTTTATTTGAATAGGTTTAAGTTTAGGTTTTGTCACATACATATACATCATGTGATGTTAAGGAACTTAGTTGGTGGCAAATTGCAGGCGCACTACAAGGTTTTCAGAAGGTTTTTTAATCTTTTAAAACGTATATTATTTAGAAAATGCCCAATTTCTAATAATTTATATGTACATAGCAGAGTCTTAAGTCAGAAATTTTCATGACATGTTTACTATATGATTAAAAAGTGTTTGTTATAGCCTAACCTTTTTTTTTCAATCTTCCCTATACAGTCTACAGGTCTTCAAAATGGGTACCATAGTGCAGATGTTTACCAAAATCTTGATGAGTGAAGAAAACGAATGCCCTGATCCACGCTCTTCCCTCTGATCTGCAAAACCTGCAGCTTCCAGCAAACCTGGAAACTATAATTTTGGGAAAAGAAGTTTAACTGCAACATATTGGACTCATTTAAAAACTCGTCATGTTCACATTTCTTCCATGTGTGCTATTTTTACTGATAAAAAATTCAATAAACTTGATGTGGTAATATGTCTGTCGATGACCTTCCTCTCACAAGCCTTTTACAATCATGTGAGCACTCTTGCTATGTTTAACTGTATTTGTTAAGCTAAATGCTGAGTTAATGTATTCAAGATGTTGTGCATGAACTGGGCATAATGTCACTGTTTTTTAAGGGTCAGCACCATAACAGCACATTTCATTCTTACATTAGAGCTAGTATTTTTTCTTCTGTTGTCTCAGAGGGACAGAACTGAGGAGACTGACTGTTTTTTGACCACTGACCAAGTTTTGTTTTCTTTTATGTGTCCTCTTCTCTGTATTTTATTTTTTACCAGGCTATACAAAGCTAGCTATTTTCAGTTAGTAACCAGTAAACAAGCGGACACAAACCAATTCAGAATATATATGTCTTCTTCTGTTTGATTTTCTCTCTTTCAATGTTATTTCTTTAATAAATGATTTAACGTAACGATTCAATTTATGTCATTACTCATTTGTAGTGCTGTCAAACGATTAATCGCGATTAATCGCATCCAAAATAAAAGTTGTTGTTTACATAATATATGTGTGTGTACTGTGTATATTTACTATGCATAAATACACACACATATATTTTGAAAATTTTTCTGAAATATATACATGCATGTGTGTGTATTTATATATACATAATAAACATGCACAGTACACACACATATATTATGTAAACAACAACTTTTATTTTGGATGCGATTAATCGCGATTAATCGCATTCAAAATAAAAGTTTTTGTTTATATGTGTGTGTACTGTGCATGTTTATTATGTATATATAAATACACACACATATATTATGTAAACAACAACTTTTATTTTGGATGCGATTAATCGCGATTAATCGTTTGACGGCACTACTCGTTTGTGTTATTTGTATCATCGGCTAGCTTTGCTAGAATTTTTTTATTATGCAATTATGAACATATTAATACAAACATATACATCTCACAACAGTAATAGAAAAAGGGGAAACAGAGGGGGGGAAACAAAAACAAGTGCATCTACATGGGTAAAAAAAATTTGATCTATGCCAGGGATACAAATTTTTTTTATATTTAATTAACCGAATTAAAGTCACATAGTGCTTCACAGGTCTTTTTAGCTGCTCTGTTTGTAATATTGTGCAAAATAGAGCTCTGCTAGAACAGACAGACTCGACTGTCGCTAGAGGCCGTCATTATCACGGCTGCGATCAAATATCGCGATGTTTGCGCTTGAGTAAATACTCCTCGAACTCTCGTGCGGCCTTCTTCTTCCTGCATACACATCACGTAAGTGAGCGCGGGCGTCTGTGCTGAACAATATCTGTTAATATCTCCGCAATCGCGAAATAAAAACGCTACATTTGTACAGAAGGCGTCCGTGTGCGTCTTAGCAACAATGTGATCGCAGAATGAATCTTGTGAATTGAGCGGATAGGTTATTTGAGAGCACTTTTAAGTAGATGGTCTCAAAAATGGCGGGGCAGCGGTGTATTTAGTCATTTATTCTTTATGTCCTTAACTCTAGTGTACCATTCGTATCAATTACACGATTGCATATGCATTCTTTGACTATAATGTCTACGTTGGCTTATATAATAGCATGTTAGTCGATTCTAAGCAGGTGTTGTGTGACAAGTGCATTTATCATGTGCCTGACATTCAAGTCACTTGTTCATGAACTGACGGGTTTTCCGTGTTTTACAGCAAATGGCGGACGACGCCGGTGGTAGAGGAGGTTTTCGCGGAGGTTTCGGCACTGGCGGCCGGGGTCGCGGTCGTGGTCGCGGCAGGGGCCGTGGAAGAGGCCGCGGGGCCCGCGGAGG